>NW_020218546.1:0-6649 GCF_003070985.1 Temnothorax curvispinosus | reverse complement strand
TTGGAGGAGTCCGATCTATCAATCGAGGTGCCGGTGGGCGATTTTAGAAGACACGACAGGAGGGAGTCTTGGGAGGCCACACAGGCGTCGATCGTCCGTGATTCGGCGCACAAGGGAGTTTTTTATTTTGAATATTTCTATGATGGTCTTGCCACTAAACCGTGGTTCCAGAAAATTAATGCGGAAAGATATTTCGTGACTTTGTTTAATCGACTAAGAGCGAATCATTTTAATCTGGGTTCCTCATTGAAGAGAAAAGGATATATTGAACATGAAAGATGTGACTGCGGCTACGAGAGAGAAGATTTGTACCATGTGTTATTGACATGTCATAAATACGATGACTATAGAATTGATATGGACAAAGAACTGAGAGAAGTAAACTATTTGGAGAATATTGATCTAATACGTATTATCAAATCAAAACAATGGGATGTTCTTTATATAATTTTTAAATTCTTTAAGAAAGTTGGTAAGGTTATTTGAACATGTATTGGCGGGCTTCGATATATTGAATCGCGAGTTCGAGAGTGAAAGATGGAGGCGCCACGCGTCAGTAGTGGGGCCGTAGGATGGAAGTGTGTATCTCGGTGATAGTGTGAAGGAATGACTGGGTCTACATCGCTTGTGCTAATTACCTTAGGGTACAAGGCACCTTATTTCCTCATCCGAGGAATATAACTGATAAAACCCCCCCCTCAAACGTGTCGGACATGAGGCTGTTTGAAGTAAAAAAATGCCCTTGGGGCACGTTGTCACAAATTTGATAGGAATCTATTCCGAATCTTCGGATGACGATTACGAATAAAAATATTTTGTTTAATCACCGACATGATTATAAAAGAAAAAATGTTTATCAATAAGTTGCGCATTCGAGTGGAATTTTTGCCTATTTAGATTAAGACGAAAACTTCGTGCTTTTTGTACTTTTTTGAAATAAAATAAATGTTTCTGTGAAGGATTTTACTTTTTTACATTGCAACGCACTATAATATATTGATATTTACGTTGTATACAGTTTGGATTACATTTTGCATGCAATTACATTTGATGTAACAACGTGCCCCGGTCACGGGGCACGTAGTCACAAGCGACCTGTCGTTATTTATTGTTATGTAACAACTGTAGAGTAACAATCACACAAAATTCGATACTGTCCAATTGAAGCTGAGGGTTCACTCAAAATTTTGGCATATCAAAGTACTCTTAAATATTAAATGTAAAAAATACAAAAAATATTGAAAAAAATGTGTGACAACGTGCCCCGGTCTACCCTAGGTATGGTTGGAATGTGATGTCATAGTCAAGTGATCAGGAGAACGCTGCAAGTATGAGAATTAATATCGTGGTCATTTTTAAATCCATTGTTCAGCAATGCGACCTTAGTCGCACTACGTGAAGGTACAAGGCCAAGGGATGATGTATGTACCTCCCGCGGTGCATCCTGGGTGTAGTGCTAAAGCAGCCCGCAACTTTTATTTGACTTTAGCTGTGTTTTGAAACTCATAAAAACCATCTTATGTTTCAATTTTGACAAAAAAATTTGAAGGCAAAGCAATTTTAAATTTTAACATAAAAATGGCAATAACTCAAAAACAACGCATTTATGAACCTATGTTTGTATCAACTTTCTTTCTTGTTTTTGATTCCCCACTCATCTTTCGAGCGATTAACCTCGACTTACGGAACACCCTGTTAAATAATAAAGTTCAAGACTATTTATACTTATTATATATGTCGCCTTAGTCGCATTGCTGAACAATGGATTTAAAAATAACCATGATATCAATTCTCATACTTACGTTCTCCTGATCTCTTAACTGTGACATCACATTCCAACCATACGTCAATACATTATGAGCAGACGAGCAGATCGGGTTTCCAATTTTCCACTCTTTCTAGTCCCGAAGCACTCATCCATAGCGTACTTAACGGAGATCGTGAGAATTATTAAATATTGTATTTGTTATGCCGCTGATGATGGCTCAATGCGGAGCCGAAACGTTCGGACAAAGATATAAGAAAAATTAATAAATAAATTTCGATTTATCACGCACAAATAACCGCGTTGGCTTTCGATGGCCAGATTTAATTTGATATACGTTTTTGAGTAAATTGTAGTCTTTTTTTCATGAAAAATACTTTTTCAAATTGTTTTCTTGGCTAAACGCCGAGGCACGTGCTGTAATAAAGGATAATAAAGGATATTGGACTTTGATTAAAACGGTTATTCTCCGCCAGGCATTTTTGCTGGATTATTCGCCGTGTAGTTTCGAACTCCCATTCGACCATACAAAATCACTGCGGTTTACGGTAACCATTTTACCGCACGCATTATTACAGTGTATGTACACATCTGTAGCATCAGAGGTTTAGGATACGATATTTATCTTGATTATTGACGGAAATATGTTAATTTTTTAGGTAATTACTGCGTCGCGGAGTACCCTAGGCGTGCGCGCTCGCGCTCAATTGTACCACAAGACAAGTTCAGACAAGTTCAGAGTTTCAATTGTTTTAACAATACAATTGAGCGCGAGCGCGCATGCCTAGGGTACTCCGCGACGCGTAGGCAGTAATTATTTAAAAATTAACATATTTCCGTCAATAATCAAGATTTTAGAAAAATTCAAAAGCCATTTTGTTTGTCGTGAAAAGAGGAACAAATTTTCTCCAGTTCATTTTTTTATAGGATGTATAGTTTGATTGCTAGGGCAATTTAAACAAATAAATTGTCAATAACTTTTTATTGCATCGACTTACGAAAAAACTATTTACAGATTCTTGTTCTACGACCCAAAAAACGTAAAAAAACATTAACTTAAGCCATGAACCTCGAAAAAATGCTCAATCGACCTGGCGACTCGACTATACGGTATTAAAACAAAATTTGTACCCTTTTAAAATATTAATTAGAAACTACTTCTCTATAAGATCTAAAGTGTTAAGCACATTGTCCTAAAGCTTTACAAGTTTCAAACTTATTTCTTGATAGTATTTGAAGCAATTAATGTTTCGTCGCTTTAAAATATATTAATGTCTATTATATGAAACATTTGAATATTTCCGACGACTATGTATAATGTGTTTAATATAGTGCAATATTCGTATAATATAGTGCAAGAAGTCTTCTAGCATCCAATACAAAATGACTTTCCATATATAGTTATTTGTGTAACAAGTGCCGTAATATGAAAATTCCCGGGTGCGGAGTTTACGCACGAGCCGAAGGCGAGTGCGGTAACCGCACCCAGGAATTTTCATCTTTACGCACGGCTTACATACTCTATTTTATGTTGCAAGTGCCTGTGGAAAGTGGTCTATCACGCACGCGTAGCGTGCGTAATGGGGCACTTTCCATGCACGTGTTGCATAAAATATATTACTTATATCATTCAGGGAATATTAACATGAAAATTTGCACCTTGTATGGTCCATGGTTTCGTGCCACTAACCTGAATTCGTGATAATCGCAATGAGACATTACAAGTGAGTCACGCGTAGTGATTTACCTTCTCGCATATGGCTACAGAAGCTGCGTGAAACCTGGCTAGTCCGTCAAGCGCCAATATGGTATGAGCTAGGTCAAGACCAGACAGACGATTGGCCATGCGAAAGCCGAGAGGCGCGAGATCCTCGATCACCAGAAGCGTTGGATTTTTATTTTGCACGTATAGGCCCTTCCCGCTTAAGCGATGCTCCGGCCCTAACAACTTATTCATTTTATCCAAGGTATCTGACATCATCAATATCTCGATGTCAAAGACGCCTGATAATTCGATCTGTAAAAAGTTTATTTAAGATTAACAAATAAAATCTTTTAAAATCAAACAAGCATGCAATTAGTTTTGTGATGTAAGGGTTTAAATAAAAAGTTTTGGTTTCTCAGAAATGACAAATAGATAATAATTTTATTCCGCAAATCAAAATTGATTTTAAAATGACTCAAACATATACTTTTCTTCTAAATGTAGGTATAGGTGCCTCTTTGAACTTGATAAAAATAATTATGTTTTCAATCACTGAGTGCCTCAAAAATAATTGTCCTGATCTTTTTGTTGAGCAGAAATCTACTTCGAAATAGTAGAATCTGCCACTTAATTTGATTTATTTGTATTAGAAATATTATATTAGTTGAATCAACTTACAAAGTGACGAATGCCTTCAGCTACAGGCGCGATTTTGACAATGATTGATTTCTTCTCCGTAATTTTACTGTCGCTTTGGTCACGCGAAAATTCGGCAGTAACCCTAATTATATCGCTTGTGTAGCCGTCACCCTTAGCCGTGGCTGATTTCGAGTATATCTCGATCACCTGAATCGAGTTGTCGCCTTCCGACTTTCGCAGGATCTTCTCCACGAAGCATAGATTCAGCCATGCCGGTGTCTCTAGGGCCATTTCTGAAATTGGAATTAGAATTGGAATTGGAGATTTTTCCCAACAAATCATTGTTCTTCCTACCGTGTCACAAAACGCTAAAACGATTCTTTACGATAACTTATTGTTCGCAGCGAGATTTATCACGTTTTCTTTCTCCCTTTTCAATCCGCTCCCTCCCACTCATTCCGGCCTTCCCCTCCTTTTCTTTGTCGCGCCACCCTTCCACCGTTTTTTTCCCCGCCCGCTTTACCGTCGTTTTTTTCTTCATATTCGTCGATATTCAAGAAGGGCGCGCATTCTCCTATACGTTTGAGTTAAGAGCTGTTTCAATTAAGAGCGTAATAGGAAGCCCTTTTCTCTTTCCCCTTTTTGGTCAACGGCATACGTACGTTCCGCGTTGAGATCCCGTCGAACGTGATCGAGTTGCGGTATTTGCGTCTGTGTGTGTGGCGCGCCGCGATCGCGTGCGTATTTGTGGTCGAATGACATCGGCCATATTTCACCTTGATGAGTTTTCTCAGAAATGTTTTCCGCTGTTTTCTCATAATCAAATCCGCCCATTATTAGATGGACGTTTAATGACTGAACTTATGAGGAACACATATAATTTTAATAATATATAAATAATTTATAGCAAATGATATAAATTACAATAAAAATGGTTTACTTATCAAGTGCCAGAAATGCAAATAAATGACAAAACTTTTTATTCTTTAATCGATTTCAAATAAACTTTATTTTAATTAAATTATGATACATCTTATTGCAATGATTAATTTAATAAATGGATTGAAATGAATTTAAGAAAATTTTGATAAAATAGATGGTAACATTTAAAAAATGCATATAATTATACATATTTTATACTACATAAATATGTATTGATATATTTAATTGTGTAATACCTTTTTTTTTAGTTGTACTATTTTCACATTATATAATTCTAACATCCTAACATTAATCACTACGAAAACAAAAACAACGAGATAAGATTAAAGTTGAAAACTATTCATTTGACGTAATAATTGCTCAAGCAAGTACGTAATCGCGTATGTTATGCTTATTATAGATAAAGCATAACATATGATTATACACTTGCAGTAAAGTCACTACGCTATTGAAGAATATGAACGTAATTTTTTTATATCAAAGTCAAATTATTATTATTTAGTCAAAATTGTTGTATGTTTTACATTGTTACGTCTTAATATGTTACTTTTTATTTATTTGAAATACCTGCTATAAAAATTAATAGCTTTACACAATTTTCAATGTCAATAATCATCAATTTGCCATCTCACATAATAAGTATGTAAATCTGTTTGATTGTTTATTCTATTATATTACCATTATTATAGTTTTTTCTAAGAAGTATTCACAACAGATTTCTATGTATTTTTATTTTAATATTTTAATACATTTTGATTAGAATAGCATACTATATTGCTTAATTGTTAAAGGCATCAAAAGTCGGCCTCAAGTAGTCCAGCTACAAAAATATCGCGCAAATTATATTTGCTGCACAGAAAACTCATAAAGTACATGTAACACTCAAATGAATCTTGTTAGATTAAATATACTTATCTTAAAAGAAAACAAACCCAAGTTTTCTCCTCAATTTTGATGAACTTTAGGTATGTTACATTACAGATAAAAATTAGAGTATATTTTTAGTGCTTTTATGCATGTCAAAGAAGTGACACACTCTATCGGAAAAAATCAATTCTTATGTTTCTAATCTAAGCGTATATCTCATCGAAACGATAAGAGATAGGCAAAAATGTTTTAACTGAACTTTTAAGGTGCGATTTTATTGACGCTAGAAACCAGCGGCAGCGTCAAGAAAATATGTAGTGGGAAAAGAAGTTCAGACCGTTTCAACTTTTTAGCGTACCACAAAATTCAACGAAACTTTTTTCCCCACTACATTTTCTTGACGCTGCCGCTGGTTTCTAGCGTCAATGAAATCGCACCTTTAATGTTCACGATCTTATAGCGACGCGCGATGCTTCTTTTATGATATATGAAATCGTGATTAACGTTATGTTACTGCGTGAATGCATTTATTAATATCACCATGCTGCGTCATTCTAATTAACTTTTTTATTTTTTTCAATAAACGTTGGATACCAAACTAATGTTCGGCTGTAGTTCCGAAAAGTCCATACCTCTGATTGTTCTGAAATTTTGTATACTATTAAATTTTAATATGCTAATTATGAATATGTCAATGAAAATTGACGCAAAGGTCATTTTCTAGGTAAAAA
>NW_020218545.1:0-2803 GCF_003070985.1 Temnothorax curvispinosus | reverse complement strand
AACACGAACCTTCTCTTTATTGTGTATGAACTTCGCTGAATTTTTTAAATACATTATTTCAAATTATGATAAATTATGATAAATTATAATAATTAATATATGATCACATCACACACGTTTACTCACTTCTAATATCTTGAAATTATTATATCCCTGAGATTTATGTAGATTTTATGTTCTTTAAAACTTTAAACGTTGATATTAAAACTCTCAATCTCTTTAGGATAAATAAATAATGATAATAATAATAATGTTAGCGATATGACCATCGAAATGATGCATTTAATAACAAATAATTCAACAACATGTGATTTTTACTGCATAAAATTAATTTTTTTCTCCTTTCGAGTCTTTGAAAGATTTCGGATTGTGTATTCGGAAATGTCCATCGGAACGTTTATCAAGAACACGTTTTTCCTGAACAATAAACCGAATCAAGAAAAAGTTAACATTGCAGGATAAAAAGTAATTAAGTTGCATATACTTTAGAAGACATCTATCGCTCAGTAAAGAGCACTTTATTCGAATCGATTTCTTAAATTTATACATATGTGCGCGACGCCTGCGCGTATGCTTAAGAACCATCCACGAAAGCGTCGAGGATGGGTAGGCATTCTCCTTGTCCATGGAGCGATGGAAATAACCCAGTCTTATGTTCGTTCATTGCAGAAGAGATGGCGCGACGACCACGATGGATTACGATTTCTGTCGGTCGATCCTCCTATAGAGTACAGGGATGTGACTGATTCGCACAAATATTTAAATTTATCGTTAGCACAAACCAATGAACCCGAGCTTAATATACTACAGACTAGCATAAACATTTACACTTTATGTACACCTGTGTCACACATTTTTGAAATTAACAGTTTTATAAACATTGGAAAAAAAGTAGAAGCAAGATATATAAGTTTTATTTTAAAAAAATCATAAGAAGAAAAAGAATAATAAAAATAAGAACAAGATACTTGATGTATATAGATAGAGTATTTGATGCCAGAGGAGGATAACGAAAGTTAGTTGATTTTTTCTATAAAAAAAAATTTTTGTCGAATATTTGTCGATGTATTTAAATTCGGTAGTTTCGAGCGCGTTTGTTAATTTGTTAATTTTCTTTTATAAAACGAAGACGCGATAAAATTTTGCAATAATAATTTTTATAATTATTACTAAGATATTATTAATGAATAACTAAGGTAATAAAATGGAACAGGAAATTCTATATAGTTTATTATATATTTATATAATTGTATATAATAAATATTTATGATTAATCTTTTTACGTTAATTATTTGTCGCAAACCTATAAATAATAAGATTGAACTATGCATTGAATTATCTTGTACACTTTTTTTTAACAAACGAGTTTATGATTCATACACATTTCTTATTCTGGTATATATGATTTATGCAGAAGTTAACGTCACTGTTTGTAAGTACTTAATTTTCTCTCGTGCTACTATGAAATCTTGCTAGATTAATGATCTATATTTGAACGCTTATGAGCAGTTTCATCAATGTTAATTACCTTTTTATTCTGCGTCCATTTCTAATAATAGCTTTAGCAAAAGTATCATTCAAACGCAGTTAAAGCTAATCGATGTTTTTGAAATCGCTGATTAGATAATTGAACTGCAGAGATTATGCACTCAATTATTCAGAGGAATTGATTACGGATGATTATGGATTGTTATCTTGCCGTGAGAGAAAGGTTTTAAACTCGACGGGATATTTGTTGCAATCGTGTCAATTGCAAGTGACATTTCTCTTTATAAACAATTCAAATATATTGCAACACAGCTTGCACATGATCCCCCCGACGTGTTTATGAATGCGGCAGACGAGCTGCACGCGTGAAATATCAGTCGTTTATCGCGATGCGTCTCATGGTTCGTAAATCCGAGTTTTCAGCGAATGGGCTCGCGGCCGATCATGTTTATTTATGAGGCGGCCGCATTGATGTCGTCGGGATCGTGAGTGTTTCGACATTTTCAACGAGAGCACACCTTCGAGATTTCTTAGCTCGGCGCGAATATTTCCAATTTCTTTTCTTTCACAGCTCGCGGCTCATTGGCCTGCAAGCTTTCGTAAACGTACAAAGACACATCTTAAGATGCATGGCGCGAGTTCAAATTGCGCTGAGATCGGGATGATGGCGACAGATAGATATATCTCGGAATAATTCAAGAAAGTTATTACCATAGATACACCAAGTATGCTCTCGGGCAATTGCGAATTGCCGGCATTATACCGAATAATGTGTGCGAAATTGGACATT
Organism: Temnothorax curvispinosus; assembly: GCF_003070985.1. Classification (NCBI taxonomy): domain Eukaryota; kingdom Metazoa; phylum Arthropoda; class Insecta; order Hymenoptera; family Formicidae; genus Temnothorax; species Temnothorax curvispinosus. Next base: position 525 of record NW_020218545.1, on the reverse strand, counting down.
ATAGACTTACTTCTCCAGATTTCAGCTTGTCAAATTTAGAAAATACAACGAGGAATGACAATCTTTATTGTATGCATATATTATTAATTTATCTGTGCTTAATTCACGGTTAATAAATGAACCACGACAATAATAAGAATGATTTTTCTTATCTTGAAGAACAAAAGCTACGTTCATGAATGTGTCTGATGCTAAACTTAAATACATTATTACTGCTTTTATGCTAAAATAAAAAATATAAATCTAATTTTGTATTAATTTTAATTACTAATTCGATCGATTAATATAGTCTTACTAATAACCATTATCGTAAAAAAAAAACGTTACAACGCGTTTGACTCGTTTACTGAATCAGAAAGAAATCTTTTTCTATTTTTGTTTACGAGGATAGAGAGTGATAACATCAATATAGATGAATCACGATAGGCAGGATTGGGAGATCGAAACGGGATGATTATCGCGAATACGGCTTCGATGCATCTGGACGGTCCATTTCCTCCTGCTCGATAACTTTGAGACCGCGAA
>NW_020218544.1:3843-18465 GCF_003070985.1 Temnothorax curvispinosus | reverse complement strand
AATAATAATAATAATAATAATAATAATAATAATAATAATAAAAAAAATAAAAAAAAAACCAAAATCTTTAAACTAAGACAACTTTGATTTAGAAATACCAAGTTGAGTTTGCTACAAGTCGAACTTTTTATAACTTTATTACCCTATCCGTCGTGTTTTTGCTGAAGAATTTTTCGTAATATATAAAAGTCTCGGAAAAAAGGAAAAGCAAACTAGTTAGAAGGGGATCAGTACGATGGAAGCAACAAAGATGATTAAGATAAGAAAGCGAGTTGTAAATTCATCGATTACATTTTATTTCATGTTTTTATTACACAATTTACTTGTCGAGTGGTTGAGTCTTGCTTTAATTGAACGTTTGCAACACACATGAGGTACATAAATACAGGGCCTCGAAAAACGAGGGAGATCGGGTACATTTTAATTCTAGCATTGCTAGTCGAGTAATAATTCCGAGCCCAGAATGATGTAAGTCATTCAGCCAATTGTGGAATAAGCCAGGATGATGTCATGGCAAAGATAAATTATGCAATTTGTAATTCTGTCGTCTCTGACAGCCACACAAACGTGGTTGTCATAAAAGTCAGTAATTACGATCGTTTAGGAAATGCGATATGTAATGCCGTGATATATAAGGGATTTTAGAACTGTCACTGTTTGCGTTTGATCGTGGATTCTGCAAGCTTATATATTTACATTTAAATTTATTTGAATCTATTTTACCTAATTTACATTTTTTTAACTTTTTGCACTTCTTCATCTGTGTATTTTCATGTTTTCTAAAGCTCATATTAGACTACGGATTGGGATTGAGATTTGGTTGAAATTTGACCAATCAAAGCAAAGTTCACTAAACTTGAGATCAGTTTTCTCTATTCTGATTGATTAAATTTCAATCCAATTTCAATCCCCAATCCGTAGTCTGATACGGGCTTTAGTTCATCTTTGAACATATTACTATATCATGAATGTTATTTCTGCTCTTGAACTTGTTCGCAATTGATCTAAAAATAATCATACTGTGCATGCTTACCTTAAAAAGTAATAATTAAAATAACAATAAAGCTATTAATTAATACAAATTGTTAAAAATTTATGACATTTTAATATTTGAAGTAATTCTATTTTGTTGTAATAATTATTTTTTTATATATATCTTTAAAGTCGAATTATTAATGTTTTCCAAATAAAAAAAAAAAAAGAAGAGTTTTTTAATAAACTAAACGAAATAAAATGAGTATAGTGTACATTTATTTTACACTATACTTGTAAACTATGAAACAAATTGCCAAATATATTTAGATAATAACATTTCCAATGATCATGTTCATATTGTGAACAATAATAACGTTTATATTGCCTATATTGTTTACATTGCTAGAATAAAACTTTGTTTCTAATATTTTTCTAAAAGAAACTTATAATCTCGATGCGCTTTCATAGGCAAGTGAGTGAGAAGATCACGACCTTGATCTTGAATTTGCTTTTCTCTGACTAAAAGAGTCTTCTCCCAGAGAATTTTCCTCGATCGAAGTTATTTTTACATTATCTATGTCGAAGTTAAAAAATCGAAACACTAATTGTATAAATTAAAAATGTCATTTGCGTAAATATATCACAATAAGTTATACATTGCCGGCCAAAAGTTTGAGACCACATATACAATTTAAAAATATTCCAGTGAAACACTAAAATCCCGATTGATGCTTACTCAATATCTTTTTTTAGTTTGACAGTAAACAGACATTATATTTAGTATAGTTAACATAGCATTGTTTAATTTCAAGAAAATGGACTACGACTTTTTTTTTTAAATGGAGTTGTAATACTCTTTTTAACTCGTAAAAAATATTTTTTGTAGAACCTTCAAACATTTTATTATAATTTTTTTTAATTTTACTTTATTGTAAAACAATGATTAAAATAATAAAAATATGTTAAATTATATAATAAAGTTTAATTTTATTTCATAGTAGACATTTTCAATGATTGGTCTTAAACGTTTGGCCAGCAATGTTTGTGCATTACAAATCACGCAATGCAAGCATGCAAGCTTTAAGGAGTTAAATCTGAAGGAACTATGAGGATTTGTGTTAGGGCCTTGGCACATAGAAAAACTTAAGCAGCAAAACTTAAGCAGTCAGAAATCAACGATATGGATTTGCTACCGCTTAGGGCCGTGTCTTAAGTTCTTGACTGTGATTGGCTGATTTGCTTACTGCTTGAGTTTTACTGCTTAAGTTTTTCTATGTGCCACGGCCTTTACTCGAATAGAAAGAGACTAGGATTAGAAAAGAAAGACATAGGTATATGTATTTGTCAATTAAGATACTTATAGTTATACAGTTGGCGCGTGATTATCGCCAGGAAAACTACTCACTGAGAGAGATCTCTCTGCACTTTTAGCCAGACAGAAGCATATTCGAGATCAAGGTCGTCGTGATCGCCTCACTCAACCGCCTACGAAAATGCGTCAAGATTATACAACAATATATAAAAGTGTGTGTATTTATGTGTGTGTCTGTGCGTGTGCGTGTGCGTGTGTGTGTCGTGTCGTGTCGTGTCGTGTCGTGTCGTGTCGTGTAGGTATGTGTATATAAACGCGCGCGCGTGCGAGAAAGAGAAAGAAAAAGAGAGAGAAGAACAGAAGCAGAGTGGAGTTGAGCCAAGTCAAAGTGCAGGAATCCAAGAATCCATTTTAGAATCGAGAAGTCTAATGCCCGTTTCACCAACGTCGTTTAACTTGAACCTTAGTTTAATTCACTCTTTGTCTGTTTCTAAGGGCCCGGACACACACTTCTGCACATCGCACAATGCGTAAGCATAAGAAAATTGATTGGTCCATACACATGTGCGTAAGGAAATAGACCAATCAATTTTCTTATGCTTACGCATTATGCGTTGTGCAGAAGTGTGTGCTCCCCGCTTAAGGGCCAAAGCACATAACATGGCGTAGCGATGTACCACGGTCGTAGTCCTCGACCTGACAGATCAGGATACGCCAAAGCTTGTGCGTTATTACTTACGTCCTCGATTACGACTGTGCTTTAGCCCTAAGAGAGACTGTTAGAAAAAGACAAAGAGTGAATTGAACTAAAGTTCAAATTAAACGACGTTGGTGAAAAAGGGCATTAGTATCTAAGAATATGATTTGAATCGGGATTAAATAGTGTAAGTAGTGACCGTGTACTTCAATCAAGGGATGAGAATCGTTGAATAATATCATTTGATAAAGTGATAAGTCAACTCTAATTGTAAGTAAATTAAATGATTTGTTTGATATTTAAATATTTAACAGGTGGACAAAACTTATTTAAATGGTAAATATTTTTCTTTACACAGCCAGCTCCGATGACCTTGACCTTGACATATGTTGTCAGGGACATAACCTTGAGTAACTTTTCGTTATAACTTAATCGTCGGCCATTGCTTATTTAAAGTGAACAAAAAGTTTGAGAAATTTACAAGTTTGGAAGTAATTTGCTGATATGTGTGCATAGACAGTACATATATAGATGAGGGAAGGGCTACCCCCCTTCCCCATAGGCAGGGGTGGGTGGGAGTGAAGCTCGGTTCGCGTAGGAAGTTGAAAACTATACAATAATAGACTTTGTTTTGCCCTATATGCAGGCCGGGATGGAGTGAGATGACTTACGCTTCGATCTACCCCTACCTCTGCTTACAGGGCGAAACAAGGTCTATCATTGTACGGTTCGGGTTTTTAATTTTCCACGAGGTCCACCCCCACTCACCCAGGCGATAGCTCCTCCCCCACTTACATGTGTACTGTCTTCGCACACATCAGCACACATATTAACAAATTACTTCCTTTAGAATTGACACAAATTCGTATATTTTTTAAACTTTTTTTGTTCATAACTTTTAAATAAACAATGAGCGACGATTAAGTTATAAGGAGGAGTTACTCAGAGTCATGTCCTTGACAACATATGTCAAGGTCAAGGTCATTCATTGGGGCTGGCTGTGTAAAGGGAAATATTTAGAAATAGTCTATTTTTTTAGAAATGGTTCAGGTCATTATGATAATGGAAACAGAGTGATTTTGAAAAATGAGAGTGCTAACTATTATTTATGATTTTTTACACGTCGAGTTTTAATAGTTTTGAGCATATTTCTAACGGTCTTTTGAATAGTTACAGAGGTTCTAATACTTGATTGAAAAAGTTCCGCGGTTTTTAGTTAAAAAAAAACGTATTTTTAATATCAAATATATTTTAAAAATAATAAGTTCTGGTAAAAAATTAAAGTTCTGAATCACAAAAGTGGAAACCGCACAGCCCTAGCTACTATAATTTTCGACATATTGATTTTTTTAAATTAATACACGTTTACGAAGCATTTTAAAAATCACGAGTTCAGGGGCTGGATTCTTGAATTCACTCGCAAGAGAAACATGCGCAAATTCTGTTCTTACAGAAAAGTTGCAAATCGATTGGCTATATCGCATGACTTTTAATAAATCAATTTGTAACGTTTCTGTAAGAACAGAATTTGCGCATATGTTTCTGTTATTTTTAAAATATCTTTGATATTGAAAGTATGTTTTTTTTTTTAATTAAAAACCGCGAAATTCTTCCAAAAAAGTATCAAGAACTATGTAAAAGAATCTTAGAACTATGCTCAGAATTATTGGAACTTGATGTGTAAAAAATCGTAGAGTTGACACTTAGTAGAAGAATAATCATTTTTCAAAAAGTAAATTAAATACGATCGTATGATATACAATCAAATTCAAGGGAAACACCGTTAAACGGTCAGGATTGGATCTTGGTTGCCTAATAATATTATTTACTCAAATAATATTAGGCAACTAAGATCCAGTCCTGACTGTTTAACGGCGTTTCCCTTGAATTTGATTGTAGATTATTTTTATTCTGATTCATCATCATTCAGATTTATCAATTTTTATTCTGATAATATATTCATTTATTATAATGAGAGTATAGGGGAGACCGGGACTAAAACGTCAACGGGGTTGAACCGTCAAATCAAATATCTCGAAATCTGTATATTGTGCGAACTCGTTATTAACATTGTAAACGCTGCTTATGGTACCCATGTGACCAACGGAGTTTCGGCAGGTTACCTGCCGTGTTATGATTTTTACGAGGGCAAACGTGTTTTCGGAAGGTGAAAGTTACATTTTCTGCGCGTGGAAATTTTGTAATATCTGCAATAATATTTGCTCTCCAAATCTCGAGATACGTGATTATAAAGAGTAATGCATGCTGAACACGAATCCAGTGTAGTTTTTTCATTATCGTTGATGTCTAATATTTTGTGGGCGATCAAACCTGAAACTTGTGTTTGGGGCTAATCCGTCAGTAAGCAGTCTGGGTGCATTTCCAAGGTATTTCCGGGCATTTCCAGGCTCACTGCATATGGAATATGGATGAGACGGGAATTACAACCGTTCAGACACCGAATAGAGTCATCGGACGTCGAGGAGTGAAACAAGTCGGGCGAGTGACTTCTGCGGAAAGCGGAACCCTCGTAACTATTTTTTAATAATGTTTCGCATAAAAATTTTAAATAAATTTTTATATATATTTTTTTAAAAACAATTGTTAAAATGTATCCTATCATTTTTCAGGATCAGATGTACGTATATGTATTGAAAATGCAGTGTGACGGTTAAACCCCGGCATTTTTGAGATTTCAATTTTTCCACCGTTGTCGTTTTTGCTCTATACCGGTTAAACAAAGCGACGTAGATAAACATTTTCTATATAAATTTTGTAGCTAAAGGTTCACTCTTTACAGTGGTATACCACATTTAACTAAAATTATTTATTTTGTTGTTAAAAATCGGCACCGAAAAAAAATTGACGGTTTAGCCCCGGTCTTCCCTATGCATATAATGAGACTGCAATTTTGTCGTTGCGCTGCGCTACACTATTTACAGATTAAATTATGAAAGATACGCATGTGGTATGTTTTGTTTTTCATTTGCTTTTTTATTTCACGTAGTCGTTCAATCATGTGATAATAGAGTGAAGTAAAAGATTAACACATTCTCGCAAATATTAAAAATATAGAGATTTAGAGTACGGCGTTAAAAATAGTAAGATTTGATTGCAGTTTTTTAATGTTTATTCCTATCTCGATTCCTATTATACATATATCTCTTACTGTTTAATTAATTTTAGTACTCCAAATTTTCTAGAAAGCTTGATGATCAAACTCTAATTAATTTAATTAGCGATTAATTTATCAAATAATATCAGTAGTCTTTTATTAATATTGAACTAATATTAATATAGAACTATTAATTTTTTGTTGTTTGACACATGAAAAGAAAAATTAGATTATAGAGATAATGAATTATAAAACTAGAAATTATACTAGTATAAACTGCAATTTTGTCGGTTGAATTGATTGTCGATTAAATAAGTTAATCGGAATTTAGTCAAAGTCACTCTAAAAATACAATTTTTAGAAAATCATGTGGTATAGGTATACAATTCAAGATAAAAAGATAGCAAATTGATAACTTTGTATTTTATAATTATAAATATCCCTAGTGGAAAAATTTCGCTGAAAAATTTGTTGAAATTTTACTAAAAATTTTCTGAAATTGTTCCACGTTTTGGAACACTTCTTAGTGAAATTTTAGCCTAATTTCAACGAAATTTCAGTATAATTTCAGCAAAATTTCAACATAATTTTAACATAATTTCGGGATAATTTTAATAAAATTGTATGTTTTTTTAAGAATATTTTATCAAAATTTATTTAAATTTGAAGAAAATATTTATAAAAACATACAAATTTGTTTCTAAATTTTATTAAGTTTTGTTGAAACTATACAAGAACTTCAGATGTTATTAATTATTCAATAATAATTGAACAATAAATTAAATAATTAATTCAATACAATTAATATCTTAATTTATTGAAATCAATTTTATTGTATCTATATATATAAATATATAAGTACCGTCTTCTGTCTGTCTGTCTGTCTGTATGACCGCGAACTACTCATTCGTTAGTGGACCAAATTTTTACCAAAAGTATATGAAACAGGGATAGAATTTTCCGGGGAGTGCTATAAAGCGTATAATTTTTCGTTACCGATCTTTTTGGAAGCCGGTACCGAAATTTTTCCAATTTTTCAGGAATAATTGACCGAATCTTAAAGAATTATATGTGAAATAGGAGTAGAAAGAACTAAAGGATATAATAAAATTTAATTTTTCATTAATAGATAATTTTTTATTAATGGATCGATTTTTTTGAAACCGGTGCCTAAATTTTTTATGAAACTGGTACCAAAAGATTACTAATTTTATGGGGATGGCTACTATGGGGTTAAAAATTGGGGGTTTTATAGGGTTCTGTTGGTGCTTCTAATTAATGGGTGAGTTTGGGGAGAGGGGAATAGATTTTTTGCCCGCGCTTCTTAAAGAATTATATATGAAATAGGGGTAGAAATAACTAAAGAATATAATAGAATTTAATTTTTGGAGGATAAGTTTAATTTTTTATTAATAGATAATTTTTTATTAATGGATCGATTTTCTTGAAACCAGTGCCAAAATTCTTCTAATTTGTTGTTGATAGAGTAAAATGTAAGTTTTTAATCAATCCCCTTAGGGTTACAATTCTCATTCATCACTACCTTTTTCCTCTCACTTAACTCTTTGGACCAACGGCTTAATGTCTCTTTCCGAAAGACGGAACCCAGTTTTCTCCGTACGAGAGTCCTTTTTTCGCACGGAGGGCGCAGCTTTCGGAAATAAATTCCATGTTTACGTGCTCAAGTGGACTCGAACCTGCACGGAAAGAATTTTGGGGCGGTTGCTGGCGCTGACGCGAGTGGGTTTCGCGTTCACGATTCGAAACACATGCTCTCTTTTTTTGGGACAGCTGCTCTCCCGAACTGCGACGACTGCGATCCGAAAGCGTTGGTAATGCAGATACTTTCTGCAATCGTTCCTGCATTTTTTCAATCGTTCTAAGATATACCTTTTTTCAGAAACAATTCTCTTACAATTTTATGCATTGTAATAGTATTCTTTTAAAAGAACAAATTTTTTATTTGGCGTCTTATAAATGCAATATCAGTTTATTATATCCTATTGCGACCCAAACCATGAGATCACAATCGTCTATTTGCTATCGTATATTTGTGACAGTTATTTGTATAAAACAATAATTTAATTTTTTCTGTAGGATACATATATAGGGTAAAGGGTAACTCCGGTATATACGCCGCAGCTAAGGGAAACTTAATTTATCGAGTACTATATCATGAAATTCTTAATGAAAGAGCTTCATTATAGTGTTTTGAAAACGTCTCAACAAGAGCTACAAGAGTATGCAATAAAAAATGGGGAGTTACATTTAAGAAAACATTTGATCACATTGACCTGGCCTTGAAAAGATCACTGAAGGTCAAGTCCATATTTTCATCATGTGGCCTTTATCAAACCATGCAACTTTTGTCTGAAACATTTTTCCGTATCTTCCATATTTTTCGAGATATTCGCCTAGGACATTTAAAATGGATATTTAAAAACACCCCGCGGTGTGTGTGTGTGCGTGTGCATGTGCGTGCGCGCGCGCGTGTGTGTGTGTGTGCGTGTGTATACATACAATATATGCGTATATCGCTATAGAATTGCTAATCTCGGTATTAAATATTTCGGTATTAAATCTCTAATTTTAAAATTTATTTATCTAGTTTTTTTCTATATATGTCACAGACATTGAACACGATAACAAAATGTTGGGCAACTTTGTCGGTTACTTGTTCGGAAGTAACTATTCTGGCACGCAAGATTCGCTTGAAGAAGATCCTCGAACTCGGGGGATCATGCGGAGATTCAGGCAAGTGGAAGTCGAGGACGATGAATGGATCCTCATTGACCGAACTGGTACATAATTTATCGTTGTTTTTAGTAATTTATTTTTAACTATGTATGAGAAAGAGAAACATAGGTGGGGCAAGAAAAGAGACTCTATAATACGACTAAACTTTAAATATAATTTAATAAATTAAATATTATATATTATAATTTAATATAAATTAAATTTATTAATTAAATTTTAATTGGATAAGAATTCAAGTAGATAATCATGATTGTATCTTTAACATGGAAACACATGCATCATTAAACCGCCTCTATTGTTAATTTAGAAAATCCCTCTAGAGATTTTGTTCATTTTAATATACAGGGTGAGACACTTAATGTGACGATATTCAGAATAATTTCTGTAACTTTTAGTGCAAACGGAATCTATTAAATGACGATTACACAAGAGATTTTTATGTTAGTAATATATCAAGTATAAACATACATCAGTGGCAGCCAGTTAATTAAGGACATATCTGTTGCATACAAATTATTCAATTTTATTGCAAATAGATAAACATTTCTTGAATAACAACTTCTTGTATAGAAAGAGCACACAATGAATATTGAATTTAGTCAGTTAAGTCCAACGACTTTAATTTTATTATAAATTAATACATATCTAATTATTTGTGAAATGTAATCCGAACACAAAAATAACTACATTTTACACATAATAACTGAAGTTTTAAAGGAGATAGAAATCATTAATATTTAGTAGCACGACCTTTTGCGGCTATGACTGCATCGAGGCGACCTGGCATGCAATCAATTAATGCAGCGCATCTCGTAGGCCAGTCATATTAGACATCAAACCTTCCAATTAATCTTCCCAGGTTGCAACCACCATGAATCGCTTTGATTTGAAGTGTTATAAGTGGGATTTATTTTGCTTCGCAAAATTAACGCGCAATAAAAAGTTATTGACAATATTATCAACAAAAAACACGATTTTTTTATTTTTTCTTAAATATCTCGAAAATTAAGCAAAATAGGGTAACTAACTATACGTACCTTTTTTGTAGAGCGTAAAATTATCTACAATAATGATCTAAAATCTAAACAACATTTATCGTCAAGTCAGGCGTTTAGCTTGCACGCGCTGTCAAAGTCCGAGACTCGGATCCCGAAAACCCTCAATTTTATCGTTTTTTTTCTTTTTATTGCGCCGGTGATTTTTTTCCGTCATTTAAAATGGAATCAAAAATTCCCCAAAAATCACACATCATCTGAGAACTACAAAGAATACTTTTCATGATGCAACCGATTTTTTAGACCCTTTTTCTTTAGTTTGTAGCTATGTAAGCAAAACATTTTGATATTTCAGAATAGTCTTAGTTTTTCCGCTGTTTTCAGGCCTTAGAATTTATTTGAGACGAATTTTATTGTATGCATCTTGTTGTGGACAAAATTTGAAAAAAAAGCCCTTTTTTCGTACGACGAACGCTGATTTTTTTATTGACGCACAAAGTTATCCAATAATGCGCACAGGTCGGATAACGTTTGTTTTACACTAAAATAATTATTTTTTATTAAAATTTACGTGATTTTTCGCATTATTATTGAACCATATAATATAAATGACTATAGAGTAATAATATTGGCAAACTGGTGTGTCCTTAAATATAGCTGGCCGCCATTTTACACACACACACACACGCACACGCACACGCGCGCGCACGCACATACACACACACACTATTATTATATAATACTTATAGCTAGATGATAAACATTTACTAATTTTTATACGCGATGATAATTGTAAGTTCTAGATTGTATTAATTGAGTGATATCTTTTAGAAATTATTATTCTTTTAGCTACGGCAGTACACATATTACACGTCTCAATCTTTAAAATGTTTTTTTTTTAATACATAACTTTAATATATTAATTGTCTTCTTTTTCTTCCTTTTAATTATTTTTTTAAGTATTATTCTTGAATTTCTATTGCCTTTCTTTAGCACCTTTTTTTTAATATTTTGTATCATTTCAGATACACAGATTATATTTTGATTATTTCAGATTATGTCGTCGCGCTCACTTTCCTTTCGTTTCAGTTGAGGGTACGCTGGAGGAGCCGTGGTATGAAATGCCACCCGCAGTGTTCACGCAGGAAGGACCCGTAAAAGTGGCAACCTCACCCATGGAAAATTTGCTAATAGAACATCCTAGCATGTCCGTCTATTCCGTCGTATCAGGGACGATGACATCTCCCCCTGTCACACCAGATACTCCGCCCCCCTCACCGGATGGATGGACAAAAAGCCAAAAGAAAGTTACTGTTTTATGTAACGCTGACGTTCTCGAAGAAATCCCTGCGGCATCGCCAGCTGATCTCTCGTCCTCCACGTCCACGTTGTGCACCATGTCCACATCTTTAGATAGCAGTTCAGATCGAAGTAACATTGATGAACTCTCACGCAGAGTTGTTGCAGAATTGCAAGCCATCCACAGTGACAAACTACCTGCATCTGATAGCAATAATAACCGAGTTAGAATTGGAAATCAACTTCGTTCTGCTCAGGAACGAGCTCAAGAGGTACGAATTTTCCAAATTCTGAAGTGTTAGACAAGAGAACAAATATTGATAATATCTCAAATATACCGAAAAAACAAACTATTACAAAAGTTTATTATTATTATAAATCCATCATGTTTTTATATTCTCAGTAACTATATGACTAATTTCTTCCCAAATTAGAAAAGTCTCTAAATTTTTTAGATTTAAACCATTGTCATTAAATATTCAAGCGTTCAAGTCATAGAATCTTTTGATTCTTTATTTCTTTTTGTTTGTAAATTCTCACATTTCTTGAATACTTTTGAATATTTGCCCTTCTGTCTTTGCAGGTGTTAAAGAAGCGCACGACTCAGAACCTGAAGAAAGCCCGTCTGGAAAGAAACAATAAAGCGCGCCAAATAAAAGGCAAGCGACTTCGTCGCCAAGACCGTTTACGTGTTCGTCACAGTGGCGCCAATAACAATCGAAAATGCTAGTCATCTGATCTCAGGCCAAAATGTACTTAAGCTTCTTCCTAAAATGACCAACGCTACAATATATAAATAGTTACTCGGTAAAATTTCGTTGCAATGATAAAAAATAGGGCGATATATTTATAAGAATTGTGCAAGTTCAGTGAGCACGTGTGTGTAGCGTGTTATGCCCGTGTCATACTAGCGATTGGCGATTGCGTCTACGTTTGCGTTTACGTCTCTTGCCCAATCAGAAAGTAGCTGCTAGCAATTGCAATTCGCGATTTTCGTTCTGATTGGTCAAAAGACGTAGACGCAAACGTAAACGTAATCGCCAATCGCTAGTATGATACGGGTATTAGCAGTGCTAGCAGTGTACTAGCAGTTTGCCAATAGTTTTGAGCGACAGATCGGTATCAAACTTATGTTCTGTCAACAGATTGCCAGTAGAAACCAAGCGAAATTTGTGATTCCGTAATTATTTAAATATAATGTATCTATTATTTAAATGATAATAAAATGGGGTACATTCTATTCGGTTTCGGCAGTCGATTTGTCATCATTCCATTAGTACATTCTATTAGTACATTCTGTTCTATTTCTACTGGCATTCTGTCGACGAAATTTGTAGTAGATACTTTGTAAAATCTGTTTTCGACACAGATATGATTACCTGAGAAATTTATTCATTACGAAAAAGAGCCGAATGGTCCTAGAGACTTTCAGGCAAGAGTTTGATTGCTGTATTTTATATCGAATATAGTAACAATATTTAAACAATTATCAGCAAGCATAACTCACTAATGATTGGATATATATTGTAAAAAATGATTGATTACACTATTTAACAAAGAATGAATTTTCGAGGGTAATCGTTTCCCGTAGTTTTTGTAGGCGCTAAAATATGAGCAAATTTCTCATAATTGTAACGTGATATAGCAACTTGGTAAATGGATTATATTCGGCGCCCTAAAACCACGAAGAGAAACGATTATTTTTGTTCTCGTGCATTTTTCTTAATAGTGTTATTGTATGCGCAGTTGTAATAATTTAAACATATCAAATAATTTTCAATGAGAACGCTTTCTGTAAATTATGAAAAGAAAATATTAAAATGATGAAGTCAATTTAATTCTTTGAACTAAACCAGATATTAAAGAGTTCAAAAATCAGATTTTTGCTCGAAAGTCTCTAATTCCATTTTAACTTTTGAAAAAAAAAAGATCAATTTTATCATTAATTTATAATCGGGATATTCATCATTAAATATCTCAATATCCAGATAAAAAAAACAACGTTTTTCAAAACTGACTTTCTAAAGTGAAATATGTTTGTTTTAATTGTTAATATCAATTTTATATATCGCATTATAAACACGGTGTCCCAAAAGTCCCGGAATGGTCAAATATCTCGAAAAATATGGAAGATACAGAAAAACGTTTTAGATAAAAGTTGTAGGGTTTCAAAAGATCTATTTACTGACCTTATCAGTTTGACCACAAGTAGCGTCGTTAAGATCAAGTCAGGGTCACTTTGAATTTTTTAAATTGGACCTCCTATTTTTTATTACATGTTCTTGTAACCCTTGTCGAAACGTTTTCAAAATACTATAATGGAGTTCTCTTTCGTAAAGAATTTCCTGAAATACTTAAATTTTGTCAGATTATTTTTAATATAAAATATGAAATATCTCGTAAAATACTCACTTTTCGATGAGTTTACTTTGATATTTTTATACGTAAGATAATAAAAGGAATCGAATAATTATATTAACGTTTATATTTGCAATTTTGTAAAATTAAATGCGTTCACAAAATGCAATCAAATTTTTAAAATAATTTTTTTTGCTTTTTTTACAATAATCAATTTCTTTCATTATTCTACGTATAAAAGTATCAAGATAAAGTCATCGAAAAATGAGTACTATACGGGATATTTCGTATTTTATATTAAAAATATTGTGACAAAATTTAAAATATTTTAGTAGAAATTCTTAACGAAAAATAGCTTTATTATAGTCCTTTGAAAACGTCTCGACAAGGAATCGACAATAATACGCAATAAAAAATAGGAGATCCAATTTAAAAAATTTAAAGTGACCCTGATTTGACCTTAATGACGCCACCTAGAGTTAAACTGATAAGGTCAGTAAATAGATCTTTGTAAACCCTACAACTTTTGTCTAAAACGTTTTTCCATATTTTTCAAGATATTTAATCGTTCCGAGACTTTTGAGACACCCAGTATATAATATATACATAAAATTCAGAATGTCTTATTTAAAGAAAAAACAGATAAATATCTTAAAAGTTAATAAATTTGGTAATTATTTACAAAAAGACCTCACTCGCCAATGACCTTGACCTTGACATATGTTGTCAAGGTCACCCTCCTGAGTGACCTTCAGAAGGTTTTAGCCGGCGGTCGTTCTTTATTAAAAAGTTATTAACAAAAAAAGTTTGAAAAATATAGCAGCTATTTTGTTGTAACGGGTTCGTGGCGTGCTTTACGAGCTCGTTTATTGTATATCGCCACAAATATTCACACAGATGATTGACTAACTTATCTTGTTTAATACCACCTCTACTTAAACGAGCTTGTAAAACGCGCCATGAACCCATGTGGCACCTTGTTTCGCGTGGAAAGTGTATGCGTGAACTATTTCGGGACTACCGCACCTCCCCCGAAAGCACGGGGGGGGTGTGCGTGAACCTCGGTTCGCGTGGAAAGTGTATGCGTGAACTATTTCGAGACTACCGCACCTCC
>NW_020218544.1:0-3743 GCF_003070985.1 Temnothorax curvispinosus | reverse complement strand
GACATATATATTAGTCATTTATGCCTTCCAATACTCAAAATAGCTGCTATATTTTTCAAACTTTTTTTGTTAATAACTTTTTAATAAAGAACGACCGCCGGCTAAAACCTTCTGAAGGTCACTCAGAAGGGTGACCTTGACAACATATGTCAAGGTCAAGGTCATTGGCGAGTGGGGTCTTTTTGTAAATAATTACCATAAATTTTACATGAAAGTAGTTTATATGAAAATTGTTTAGTTTCGCGAAAGACATTTTATGAGCATTATGTTTATTGTAATAGTATTGACAATTTATGAGCATTATTTTTGTTGTAATAGTATTGACAATTTATAAGATGTTTTATATTTTGTCCTGACATATTTTATATATCATATAAACTTTTAATTTATAAAAACTTTTAATTAAAAAAAAAAATAAAAAACAACAATAACTTTAAAATCTCGTAACTTTCTATCTACACAAACATATATTCGTAAGATATGTTTCTCTCGAAGTTAAATATTCTTATATAAGCTATTCTAATACAAATAATTTTTTAAATAGATATTTCTAGATAGATGTTTCTATTAACACACAACTGACACAACGCACATACGCGCGAATATACACGCATCACACGCACGCACGTACGCATGCACACGTTTCACATACGAATTGTATATGTGTACGACGTGTGTGTGTGTGTGTGTGTGTGTGTGTGTGTGTGCGCGCGCGCGCGTGCGTGCGTGCGTGCGTGCGTGCGTGCGCATTACATTTATATGTATATATCAATTATTTATATAAATACAAACGAGATGTATGTGTAAGAGAAAAATGAATTGCTTATAAAGTGTGACAACTCGCAATAAATTCCTAATCAGAGCAATGGTTTCAATTTGTTCGCGACACATTACTCCGTTTAGTATGATGCCATAAGTTACTCGCGTGCATTAATTTTGATTCAGAGTTTATAAAATAGGGGTGAACCTTGGTTCGCGTGAAAAGTTAAAAACCCGTTTTTTCTTCTTTCGTCGCTTCGTATAAAAAGTTGCATTGTGTAAAAATATTTAATATCTGTAACAGAAATAATTTGTTATAGCAGAGAATAGTTAGGATATTGAAAAATGGCACCTCGTGACACCTCGTTTCGCATGGAAAGTGATGTATGCGTGGAGGCAGTATAGGTTCCGCCCCCCTGCGGGGGGCTCCACTACTGTTAAACTAGACCGTGGTAAATTGCAAACCCCATATATAATACCACACAACAATATTGCTATATAAAAACTATGCATTGTAGCGCATTGTGGTTTGCGGCATTCTTTTTCTCAGCGAAAGATCTATCAAATACACCTATCAAATTGAGGGGCCTCGGAAATAACATTATCTCCAGACAATTTCTTTCTGCAACAAAATTTTCGTCGAAACTTAGTTATCGAGTTATAGAAAAAAATAGTTATCCTATTATTACGGGCCGGGTACAGGAGGTATACAGGAATTGCGGGCGCAGTTTACTGTCCGCTGGATGTAATCCGCTGGCGTGCATTTGCTCACTTACAGAGATAATGGTATGGTATATTGAGAATTTGTTGTCGCGTCGATGCAAAGATGATCAGCTCGCGGAGGCGAGCAATGAGGCGCCTGTTGCAATCAGCTGTCGCGCCGCCCCTGCCTACCTCCTGTACCCGGCCCGTAATAAGTTAACTATTTCCTTTTATAACTCGATAACTAATAAGCTTCGGCGAAAATTTTGTTACAGGAAAAATCGTCTCAAAATCGAGTCAAGAATCTGACATTTGCGGGATAATAGGGTTGTTTTGAATCACCCTGTTTATACACAATGTGATATGTGTATGAGTGTGGTGTATACAAGTCGAGTGATGTGTTTAATCCTTTATATCACACGTGCGTGGAAAGTGGCCCATTACGCGTGCGCCATCTGGCGCGCGTAATGGGCCACTTTCCACGCACTTTGTAATATAAAATAGGGTGTGTAACACGTGCAGGTTGAGAATTGGACACGAGTGCGATCACCCGCACTCGTGTCCAATTCTCAACTTCCCGCACTTGTTACACAAATAACTATTATAAAAGAGGTCAAGTATTCTAATGAAAATGTTTTGCGTCAGAAAGTTTTAATAATTTTTATAAAGTTTCTCACATATATTTTATTTATATTTTGATTTTACTATGATTTTGACATAATTTGTTTAATTTAATATTTTCGTTAAGAATATATAAACATATTAATTTTAGTATATTTGCAATATGGTAATAAAATATAGTTTATTTGATAAAATACGTAAACTAATACTAATACAATTTTAACTAATTATATATAGTAATATTGAAAGTGATAAATTAATTTCATGAGATAAATCCTCATCAATCTCTTTCAGCAAAAGGTATTAGTGTAATTGTATTTATTCAAGTAAAAAAACAAATATCATATAAAATAATACTTTTTGAAACTTGATCTTCTAATATTTGATCGAAGCAATACTTGAGTAATGTAATTCCATCTTGAAAAGATTAACATAGTCTTCGAGCAAACAAGTTAGAAGGACGAAATATATTGTAAGGATGTATATCGATATATCAATATTTCTTGTTAAGATATATTTTCTAATTTTATTTAATTGTACAAGGGTTGGTACGAAAGTAATGCCTCCTAATTTTTTTCTTTTAAATTTGGCGCCATAAAAAATTTTACGTCTCACTGAGTTATTAAGCCCGTGGCACATTTTAAACTTTGTAAGAACGCTTATGCTGGGTTTACAATGCGAGTCGCAAAGTCGTGAGTCGCAAAAATTGACCAATCACAGTCGATAATCCTCCTCAAATTCGACTGTGATTGGTCAATTCTTGCGACTCATGACTTTGCGACTCGCATTGTAGACCCAGCATTACACAACGTTGGGTTTTGAACGCTTTCAAAACGCTTATCAAACGCTATGTATAACGTTTTGTGATAGTTCTGCAATGTTGAGTGAGGAGACGCTTTTCAGAGCACGTTTAATAAACGCTGATTCACTTTCGTGCAGAGAGTTTGTTGTCAGACTTTTCAAATGTTTAGCAAATGCTTTTTCTAACGCCGTAAGACAATAAGTGTTTTTCCTCCGTTCAGAAAACACTTTTTCAATGCGGCGAATTATAGGGCATTTACGCAAACGGCTTGGAAACGCCTAAGAAACGCTTTTCCCGACGCTGTAACACAAGCGTTCCCTCCATTCAGCAAACGCTCTGCCAACAAAGCCGCTAGGCGGCGCATCTTTCTCGCATTTAAAATACACCCAGCCGCGTATATAAGCAGACCCCCTGTGAGTGTAAGGCAAAAAGTAGATTCGGTTTCAAAACCTCCATTATCATTAATAAAAATTATTCTTCTAACGACAAGAGTAAACGCTCAATAGAGGCTGCATGCAGTTTCCAATAATAAAAGTAGGCTGCGGTCCACTCGATGCTACAAATGCTTTGAAACGTTCTTCTTTTTTTATTGAAAGAAGAAGAGGAGTGCTTCGAAGCATTTGTAGCGTCAAGTGGACCGTAGCCGTAAACGCCTATTAAATGCTTAACAGAGGATCTATAAATGTTTTAAAGAGCTCTCAGCAAACGTCATATGTCATGTAAACGCTGTGCAAATTCTCAAAAATGCTATGTACAAACGCCTTTCAAACGCTGCAGTGTGCATTGCTTTATGAAATCTTTACTGACCGTTTCAAACTCTCAACGAACTCCCGCAAATGCTCACGTAAACGCCAAAGAA
>NW_020218543.1:4316-4415 GCF_003070985.1 Temnothorax curvispinosus | reverse complement strand
ATATTTTCGCGGTACAAATTATCCTAAATCCATTCTACGAGTAGTGATTGACTCTGCTGATAAAAAAGAGTACTTTACTCTTGAGACTGTTAGGGATCG
>NW_020218543.1:0-4306 GCF_003070985.1 Temnothorax curvispinosus | reverse complement strand
ATTCTGCTGATAAAAAAGAGTACTTTACTCTTGAGACTGTTAGGGATTGGGGGTAGTTTTTTACAGGGGGGTGACACTGAGTCAAATCACGACGATAAAATGGGCCGCATTTTGTTGCCGTCGAAACTAATCCACTAGTTGGCGCTAACAGTCATCTGCTCGGTGTGTTCCGTGGGCTCGTTCCGTGTGCTCGCAGCTCGATCGTGTTGTTATAACCTGAAAAGCTTTCGGTTCATATAATTTGTATTGAACGTTTTGAATATCGCGATAAATCAATTAAATTCGAGTGTGACAATTTGAAGCACATTTTGTCTGTCGTGCATATTTGTTTGCTGTACAATGCCGAGCTGCGTTGTGACCGGCTGTACTTCGGGCTATGACTCAAACCCAGAACACGTGCATTTTTTTACAATTCCAAAAAATCCGGAAAGTGAAAAATTGTGGAAAACTGCAATTCGGCGAACCGATAGTTTTGTGAAATCCAGTAGAACAGTGTGCGAGAAACATTTTCGAAAAGAACAGATTATGTGGAAGCGTGAACTTTTGGATCCTACTGGACGAGTCCTCGGCGTAGTGAGTTTAATAAAATGTGCTTGATAATTTTTAACTTGCCTTTGATAAAAATTTATTTTGTATTGTTATTCCAGACACAGTATAAAATACCACGTCTAATACCAGGCAGTGTTCCATATTTTCATGGGACGAAGTGATAAAGAGTGACCAGAGTGACAAAGTGATTACGACTGAACCGGCTGAAACACCACCTGCAAAATTTCAAAAGCTGGAATCGAGCAATGAACAAATCGATGTCGACGCAGATGAAACTGTCGTTTCTTCAGTTCAAATCGATAAGGTTTCATCGGTTTCATTCACAGAAGTTTACAATGTTATCCGAACAGGAGAATTGAAAGAGGCTGCAGCAAATACAAGCGATGCCAGAGTTCCTATGCGATTGGCAGAACTCTCCACCGCAGAACTGTCTCTTCCATCAAGATGGATAATGCAGAGCATGCAGAGCAGTAAGAGCGAAGGCTCAAAATTATTAATTGTGTTTACTCTTGAAAGTGTTAAAATTGACGAGCATTTCCAAACATTCATATCGAAAGTAGTCACGGCAAGAGAAGACTTGTCTGTTGAAATAAATGTATATGGTCAACCCTTGAATCCGATAAATTTTGATGTGCCTTGCCGTGTAACAAGTATAGAATGCTTACAAGATATAATATTCACAATTGATCGTCTTCACATATGCACTGGATGCAACGGATCTACAGTAGAACAGGAAATGCAACGATTACACTGCCGCACTGTAAAAAAAAATTTTACCGGAAGCTGGCGTCACATTAATTGCATTGGGCTGCTTTCGAATACAACAGTATGTCAATTCTGTCGGACGGCAAAAAAAAGTATCGCAAATATATTGCGTAGACTAAATAAATCGAAATCCCAAAAAATCCAAGCAACGACTTTCACAGAAAAAAAAATGCTGTGGTTGAAACTACAGAGCAAATGTCGGAAAGCACTACGAGCAAAACGTCAATCTCGTAAAAAAGTAAAAACATTAAAATCAGAACTTCAAGACATTCGCTCACAAATGGCACGTCTCACTACGAGCGACCTCGAAAAGCATGTACAGGATGGTAATATACCTCAAAATCAACTGCATACATTAAGTTAGATCATTGATGCTGCCAAGCGTAAAAACTCCAAAGGCCGTAAATATTCGGAAGAATGGATTTTACTGTGCATGCTTATGCATATGCGATCAGCCTCGGGCTACGAGTTTCTACGGTCAAACGAGATACTACCGCTACCTTGTGTGAGAACAATTCGAAGGTATGTTTCTTTCGTAATAGTATAGGCCGATTTGTAATACTTGTGACTTTCTTCAAAATAATGGAGATTAAAATATGTTACAATTACATGGTTTTATTTACAACAATGTTAATTTTAAGATATTTACAATTATTTACACTTATTTATTAATGTAATTATTTACAATTTAATATGTTTATAAAGGTCCACATATTTATCGATTTTAGATATCTATCAAAAATTGATAGTACCTGTGGGTTCGATCCTCAATTCTTTGAGGTATTGAAAGTAGCGCTGAACAAAAAAGAGGAATCGTTGAGGCATGGAATTCTGTTACTGGATGAAATGTCGACACGAGAAAGCGTTAGCGTTGCTACGAAGAACCTAACGTACGAAGGATTAATTGATTTCGGCAGCGGTGAAGAACGATCCACGAACTTTACAGAAAAAGCTGATCACGCCCTAGTAATAATGTATCAGACGTTAAATGATTCATATGCTCAGCCAATAGCAGTATTTGCATCGAAAGGGCCCGTGAAAGGTGATGTGCTCGCAAAGCTCATAATCAAAGCAATTAGTCTCATGGAAAAAATAGGTGCCAAAATTCATGGAGTTGTTAGTGATGGCGCAAGCACGAACCGCAAATTTTGGACAGTACTCGGCGTCAATGCATCAAAAGATAATCTTCGCAATTACTTTGAGCATCCTTTAGTTGAAGGTCGAAAAGTATATGTTTTCTCCGACACTCCACACCTCATGAAGACCATTCGAAATCGTTTATATAACAACAAAGTTTTACAGGTTTGTAAAGTTTATTAGATTAGATAATTAAGTCACATAATTTCGGAATTTCTTCATCAGACATTTTCTATATTACCAAAAAATGTTTAGACTCATTTTTCAGAACCAGTTATAAAATGGGAATACATTGAAAAACTTCATGATGTAGATATCAAAAGTGCAGGCCCCGGACAAGCTCTGTATTGTCCGAAATTATCAAAAAATCATTTTGACCTCAACAATTCACTGAAAATGCGTGTTCGGTTAGCTGTTCAAGTATGAATTTGTATCTTTAAAATCCATTACATCCTAAAAAATGAGTTATTTATTTAATGTTTTATGTAAAAGGTTTTCAGTAACTCTGTTGCCAAAGGACTACGATTTTACAAGGGACGCGAACCAGAATTACAGGATTGTGAATCAACAGCAAATTTTTGCAAATGGATGAACGATATGTTTGACGCTCTTAATTGTACAAACTTAATTGACGGCGTGACACCAGGAAATTCGGACTTCGAGGTGAGCTAAACAAACATTTACGGAGTCAATAACATTTTATTTATATTTAAATAAATACTTGCAGGTAATCGAAGAATCGTTAAAGAAGTTGGATGCTTGGGAAAAACAAGTACGAGAGAAAAAACTTTCCAATGATCTGTTTTTGACGAAACCAACCGCAGAAGGTCTTAGAGTCACATTAAAATCAATGTTAGATCTTATCACGTATCTTACGGAGCATTGTGGATTTTTGTATGTCTTAACTGGTCGAATAAACCAGGATCCGTTGGAGGTTTGTATGTACACAGGACATCAAGCTTACAAAATTTTAGTATGATGTGTCACCTTTGTGCGAAGGGTGCGAAGTATTACAGGTATAAAAAGATTTGTAATTACGCTATAAAGTACTTTACTTTAAGACGATTTGCAAAATGTTTCTGTTGTTCTCTTATGCTGCTCTCGCTTTACCGCGATCGTCAATGGCGCTTTTTACATTTTACTCACACTCGTGGCTCAATTTTCTTTTATGTTACGTGTATATCTTTCTTTTCTGAATTTGTCACTGTAGAGGTTTTTTGGCACGATTCGACAAGCTGGCGGTTGTGACGACCATCCTTCAACACCAACGTTCCTGAATATTTATAAAATTCTATCCATGTTTAGTGTTCTGAAACCTCCCAGGACAGGCAATTGTTCGATTACCGTGGACAAACCTGTTACTCCTTTAATGACCCTTGCCGATCTCAAAGAAATATATAACAATCCTACAAATTCTTCAATCCTTTCAAAAAGTATTAAGGAAAAATTAAATAGTTCAGCACGAAGATTGGGATATTGAAAATATAATACAGCACAATTACAGCTTGCCTGAAGTAAGAAATTGTACAATGTACTGTTTGACAGCGGATTTGTTAAAACGCATTTGCAACACAGTCAAATGCTTAACATGCAAATATGCTCTTATAAAGCCTGAAGCAACTGGTATTGTTCTGCCCGAATCTGTTCTGACACTGTGGCAAAGAGACGGATTGGTACATCCCAACACCAATTTATATCGCTTTGTCCTCTTCCTGGAAAGTCGGTTTGAAAAGTACTGCAGATTTCCGAATGTTTTTGAAGAAATTTTGCAAGAAATTTATAATTATGATAGTCTCTCATTCCCGTGTCTTGATCACGTTCATGACATTATTTTGCAAATTATTCAGCGCTTTCT
>NW_020218542.1:0-4797 GCF_003070985.1 Temnothorax curvispinosus | reverse complement strand
ACCATCAACGACCTCCTGGCTCAACAGCAGGTGTTGATGCACTCCATCACTCGAGCGCTCGATAACTTCAAAAAACTCGGAAGGAATAACTACACCGCTGCAAAAGTCCGAGCGCGAATCGGTAGCTCCAAAGAAGTCTGGACGCAATGCGTTCGCGTGCACTCGGCCCTCTTGCAAGTTATTCCGGAAGCGAAAAGAAGCACTGTTTGCACAAGCTTGCGCACAAGCCTGAACTCTAGAATTAGATGAGGAAGCGACAAATAAAAAAGAATCCGTTTATTGAGAGAGAGATTGCGTTTAGTAATTTATGTAATTTGAAATGGCTAGATTGGGCAGAACTATACAAAGAATACCAACATTTGTTGCATAGGAGAAGGGAAACTGCCCGAAAATCTTCCCAGTATTCGCGTGAACAAATTATTACATAGATTATATAAAATACAATAGAAATACAATAAATGTATAAAACACATAAAAGAAACAAATCAATAGTTATTATAGTACAGTCCTTTCCTTTTGTTAATGACAAAATAAACTTGCATTCACTGATGCATTTCTTTGTTATGTAATCAGGTTCATCATCAAGGAAATATTTATAATATGTAAGCTCATAATTTATATTGAAGTAGTCAAAATAAAACAGATCAAGTAATATCAAGAAAGGACTGTTCAATTAGTAAAGCAAATCAATCATAATATAAAATTCACTTCAAACATAATTGAAATAGGAACTGAAATAATGTATCAATCTTTGAATTCTTAATAATAATTACTTTTCACTGGCCTTTTACGATTTACCATATATAAACTGTTTATTCTTGAACGAATGACTAATTTTCAGCAAAATCATGTATTCAGTAAAAGAAAATAAAGTATAAGAATTTCTCAATTTCTCATATTCTTAGGCCGTATGGTTTTCCAAATGACACATTAATTCACTTTAGTATGAACATAACATTCAATAATTCAGAATTCGCAAAATACTTAGTAGAATAATTATCAAGTCAATGAGAAATAACTTTTATAGCAACGCATGAAAACGAATACTCGGTAGTTTTATAATCACGCAAGAGACGATTTATATATTTCGCAAGGAACGCATTCGAATTTAGTATGTAATACAAATAAAAGTACACATAGTTCGCAAATTAACGTAATGAACAATAAACGAGATTGTAGAATTGATTATATCGAATTAATCGCACAAAAGAAAGAAGTAAAGTTTTGCCTTGAAATAAAAAATGATTTGAAATCAAAGAATTAATGAATGAATGGACTTTTATACTGAGCTCAGTTTTAGACAATTGACTCGAAATAAATTTAAACATCAAATGAGTTAAACTTGCTCTCTGAATTTAGCAAGTTGCCAAGTTGTAACCGTCAGGGGTTTAATTATCCCTTGCGGATCCCTTGAGTAACGTTAGGTGAAATTCTAACGCCCGTGCTCAAACGGTTACCTTGGAATTTATGAGTTTAACCTTGAGTATATCTGAGTTCCTCGATGCGTTTAACCTTGAGTATATCTGAGTTCCTCGATGACTTCTAGTATCCAGCACGGAAAGGCTTTTTCGAACATTCCAGAAAATGGCTTCTTTCCTTCCTTCCTTCCTTCGTTCCACGTGCCGGCATGGCTCGCCGGGACGTATATCCCTGGATTTCTCTCGGTGACGATCGCAGTTTAACGTATCTTTCGTTGATTGAGATATTCGAAGTAATTAATTTATTACGACACACGGATAGGCAGATTTTAGCGACCGCACAACTTTATCGCGAAAAGATAACGCAATTACGTATCTGATTCGACCGTATGTAACGCACGATGTATCGCGCTCGAGATCTGGATAACAAATGCTCGCTCGCCCGGGCTGCGCGCCCCTCCTAACATGCTCAAGCATGCGCAGTAAACACGTGCCTCGCCGCCTGGGACGCAACGTTGTCGGCGCCGCTCGCGCGCTTTTTTTGAGAACTACGTAGAATGCGCGGCAACCTATTGTATTACAACCGCCACAGATGGCCGCAAAAAGAATAACACAATCTCTCTCTCTCTTTCTCTTTCAACTTCAAACAAGCACGTTCGAGTACTTTCAAAACGAACTGTTCGATCAGGCCGAGGACATCCACTTGACGACGTTGGATTACATGGCCGAATGTCTGGAGGCACTCGCGCCAACGCCGCCGCCCCTGACAGCGAACCAGGCTCCGGGCGCCGCGTGCAGTCATGGGCCGCCTGCCTCCTCATTCTCACTGGCGCATCTGCCGCTCATCAACATTCCGCCATTCTCAGGGAAATATGAAGAATGGGAGACGTTCCGCGATCGCTTTACGTCCCTCATTATTAAAAACCCCGAACTTTCTGCATTTGCGCGAATGTATTTTCTCTCATCAAGCCTCGCCGGGCGGGCGCTTGAATCTATTCAAAGCATCCCAGTAATTGCGGATAACTTTGAACTTGCGTGGAAGGCCCTCGAGTCGAGGTACGAAAATAAACGTCGATTAGTCGAGATGCATGTGTCCGCGTTATATAATTTGCCGAGCGTTTCCCGCGAATCAGCGAGCGAACTCAGCGAGCTTCGGGATAAAGCAAATCGCGCAATCACGTCGCTGAAAAATTTAGATCGATCCGAATCCGACATTCTCAGCGACATGCTTATGTATAGCGTCACGCAAAGGCTTGATCCCGCCACTCGGAAAGCGTGGAAACTGAAAGGTGGGGATGACGTTCGAATCCCAACATTCAGCGAACTCGATCGATTCCTCGATACTCGTGCTCGCGCGCTCGAAGAATTACATCCCGCGAATGTAGACAAACAAGCTCGCGCGCAGAAGGCGACCAGCGCTACAGCATCGGGAGTTTCTTCAATTTCGTGTCTGCTTTATAAAGCATCTCACTTTCTAAACAAATGTCAAATCTTTCTGAAGAAAAGTCCAAGTCAACGATTAGAAACAGTAAAGAAGGCAAATCGCTGTGTAAATTGCCTAAGCGACAAACACGCCGTACAACTATGTCAAAGTAACTATTCATGCCGCACATGTCACAACAGGCATCATTCGATGTTGCACGTCGACTCGGACACTTCTATCACGAAAGATACCTCCACCGCGAAAGATACTCCTGCCGCGGAAAATACTTCCGTCGCGACCGCATCGATCCACGATGCCGCGACCATCACGACACTATTCTCAAGCGCGAAAGTGTCATCGATGCCCCCTGTGTTGCTCGCGACGGCAAGGGTAAGAGTCGGGTCCCCGTCCGAATCTCCGAACGATCGTACTCGCGTCGTTCGAGCGCTTCTCGATCAAGGATCAGAGATGACTTTTATCATCGAACGATTGAGGCAAGGCTTAAGATTGCGTCGCGTTAGAATGCCCGTCTCGATCTCCGCTATCGGAGGCGTCGACGCCGGAACATGTCGATACGCAGCCGAAATTCAGATATCTCCGATCGACCAAACCTCTCTCGCGTTCAGGACCACTGCGTCCGTCATGCCAAGTCTCACAAAATATACTCCGTCGCCCGTAACGGCGGCCGTCCAATAGGGCCACGTAGCCGATCTCGCGCTCGCGGATCCGGATCCTACGAACTCGGACCCCATTGATATACTGATAGGTGCCGATCTGTACGGCGACTTGCTGCTCGATGGCATTCGAAAGGGCTCCCGCGGAAAATCCTTCGCTCAGAATACCGTTCTCGGTTGGGTGCTACCTGGCCCCGCGGTTGACCCACAAACACATTCTCGAACAGTCACGGCTCAGCACTGTTCTAATTCCCCGTCTCTCGACAAGGAACTCTGACGCTTCTAGGAAATCGAAGAGATCCCTCGCGCCGATTCACAGAGTCCGGAGGAGCAACAATTCGAAGCTCACTTCCTCGCCACTCATTGGCGTCGCTCCGACGGACGATACGTGAGTCGCTCTCCTCTCCAAACCGGTCTCCCAATTGAGATCGGCAATTCTTATCGCTCAGTCGAGCGACAGTTGAGAGGTCTTGTACACAGGTTCCGCGCCTTCAGCGGAGAAGATCAATTAATTCGCCTAGGCGGGCGGTTAGCCCACGCTCCGCTATCTCTAACCGCGAAACACCTAATCATCCTCTCCTCTCACCCCCAAGTTGCCTTGCTAGGCCAGCACGCTCCTAAAAGGTCGCTTCACGCCGGCACGCAGCTCACCCTCGCTACAGTACGCCGGGCCGTATGGAGTGTGCGCACGCAAAATGTCGTAAAGGCCGTAATCCACCGTTGCGTAACATGCGCCCGCGAAAAAGCGGCAACTCCCACTCCGATCACGGGACTGCTGCCTCACGTGAGAGTCTCCCCTCCTGCGCGCGCGTTTAAGCATTGCGTTCTGGATTACGCGGGCCCGATGCGTGTACGCCCGATGTCCGGGCGTGGAATCTCATATCTCATAAAGCGCATATCGCTATATTCATACGCATGGCCACGCGCGCCGTGCACCTCGAAATCGTAGACGCGTTTCGAATCCCGTACCTTAGGGTCATAGTCGCGCTTCTGTAACGCGGGCTTCGATAACGTCATACGCGTCGTGAAAATAAAGACCGCGACGTCCGTGTTTAAGCAACCCATTGTAAAGATCTGATTGTTACCGATCGATATCGAAAACGCCGAAACGCCTGCGTAACTTCGTACACCGTGCCCTATGCACTTATTCGAATTGCCCAAACTTAGCGACCGCCTCGAGCAACGCGTCAGTTCAGCCATGCGATTTCGAAACGATGGTTTCGAGGCGGGCGGTATGTTGGGGATTCCCCCAATTTATTAATGTAAAAATTGTATCCGTCCG
>NW_020218541.1:0-13607 GCF_003070985.1 Temnothorax curvispinosus | reverse complement strand
TCGTATCGCCTTAAGGGGGAATACCCAATTAGAAAGTTCGAAAAAGAAATTGGGATGATATGGGGATTCCAAGCAAGTTGGAGGACTTATATTATGGACCTGGAATCGATGATTCAATGTAAGTTGAAAAATTTTCGCGATTTATTAATTGCTCAATTTTCAAACGCGTTTTTCTCGAAACCATGTTAAAAATTGGTGACCAAAATATCTCGGCAACCACTGAACCGATCAATTTGAAATTTATAGAGGCTATTCTATACATAATTATCTAGTCTTTGTCGTAGGATTTTTTTTAAGTGACTTAGTTTTTTTTTATCGGCAAAATAAACCCGAATTTTTCCCTAAAAATTGAACCCTTAAATTCAAACGCCCGCCATTTTGTAAAAAATCGATATTTTCAAAAACCCCTACGTCAAAGACTAAATTATAGTGTCAATTTTAATAATTTTTTTTGGTTTTTTTTATTCTGATGATTACAGATGAAATGGGAGTGGTCACCGCGGAGGACGTTTTTTTTGCGACAGTCGACAAAACCCAAGAATACTCCGCCAATATTGAATATTTTTTAATAAAAAAAATTTAACATATTCTTAAAAATGTGTACTTTCATGTAGAAAACATACCAATACCATAATTCATATAAGTTTCCTTAAAAAAATTCACAAAAATTGCCTTTTTTTCGGGCTTCTATTTGGGTATTCCCCCTTAACCCCATTAGCTCCCGGCAAGCCGGGCATCCAGCGGACACCAACTTGGAGGTGGGACAGACTTGAGGCGCAAACAACAGGTTGCGCCCTTATGAACGAGCAACTATGACTCCCAAACATTATCGCCAAAAAAATGTTATAAAGGCGTTGATCCACTTGAAGTTTAGGAGATAGTTCCCAATAAAGGATTGCGGTTTCCTTTCTTTGCAGATTGCTCTGCTCTCCCTAACTTTCCGTGTCATAGACCCTTAGATGGTGCGATCCTATAGCACGGAACGTATGCGCAATGCGGAATTGGCGGAACGAAGTTCGTCCAATCGCAGACATTCTGCCAGTTGCGTTCCGCTGAAATATATTTTCTAATGTCCCATGGAGCGGAACTCGCGGAAGCGCAATTGACGCTTGCCAATCACAAGATTGTTTCCCATAGATCCTTTTATTGTATCTATCGGAACAGTGTATATTATTGGCACGCACAGACTACGCTTCCGCATTTTCCGCTGCATGGGACATTAGAAAACAAATTTATGCGAATCGGAATCACACATACATCTGTCACATTAACGAATTCCATTTATATTCAACAAAATTGCCACCAATTGCTACAACATTCAATCGCTAAAAATGAATTCTAAAAAATTGTTTGTTATTATTTGCATATTATTAAATAAATTAAAACAATGTTGGTGTTTATTTAAAAAGCAAGAACTACGCAGTAAGATTATAAAATTATATTCATTATATATAGTCGCAAAAAAAAATAAAAATGAAAAACAACAAAGACATTGGGCACGACCTATATTTAGTATAGAGATGAGAAGATTAAAACAAGGAGCAAGTAAGAATCTTGTGAAAGAAATGCTGGCCGAAGACAGAGAAAAATATCAATATTATTTTAGAATGCCACCTCAATTATTTAATGCGTTATTAACATTAGTCGAACCAGTCATCATAAAACAATATGTTATTCGCGAACCTATTTCCCTTGACACTCGGCTCCAGATTTACACTGCGCTATTTAGCATCAAGGGATAGTATGAAATCCCTGTCATATGCCTTCAGAGTTGCACACAACACAATCTCAAAAATTATATCCGAGACTTGTGAAGCTATTTGGAGTTGTTTAAAAGATTCAGTTTTTTTTATGGACAATGAAGAGAGTTGGAAATCTGTAGCTGATAAAATTTCAACGATTGTGAAACTTGCCGAAATGTATAGGTGCTATTAATGGAAAACATGTTTAAATCCAAGTAAGTTTTAAATGGAATTTTGAGTTTATTTATATAACGTTAAAACTTTATTGATAAGAAATAAAAGGCTTTGTTAAATATAAAAAAATTTATTTTATATTCAATGTACACAATACATATTGGTTGGCGCTCACTGTAAATAGTGTAAATAGCGTTTAATTGTGCTCCCGTTGTTCGTTAGTTAATCGTAATCAGTTCATGTTCGTTAGTATTAGTTGTCTCCACCGGTTTACGTAAGACGGCCGGTAAGGTTATATTCGAGTTAACGACTCGCGCGGAACGTTGGCGGATCGCGATCAATCGGTCTGTCAATAATCACCCGACTCGTGCTGCCCACCCCATCGGCGGCCGTTTCCGTAAGGACCTCGCACCGCGAGTCGCGGAAGCGCGAGCCGGAAGAAGCATTCACACTCTCGTATCAGTCACGGAAGAGTCCAGACACGTTTCAAACACGATCGTATCGGCTCACGTTTCGGACCCCGCGAAGACTATTGCGCCCACTAAGAGCATTCGATTTCCTGCCTTTTCTGCTTTGCATGCCGCTTGCACACTTTGGACATTCGGCACGCTTTGGACAGTCTCACCACCAAGGAGGCCAGCCACCCAGAGGAAGGCCGGAACCGACACCCAAGGGCCGGGCAACGAAACGGTGAGTCGCATTCACTCCGTTTGCGTGCATCATGCACCCGTTTTGTACGTGAGGGGATTGCGCCCCTCTGGTCCTTCGAGAGATTATCGTTGTACCATTTGCGTCCCCGAGGCGGACTCACACCCCCCCCCCCCCGAGCATTTGGTCCTTCGAGCCGGATTGTGCGTAGAAGTGGACCTCGCGTTAGTGAAAACCGCTAGCGTCTCGTGCTTCTCGTTAATATTCGGTCGTGCCATGGCGTGGACGATAAATCGGTATCGCCGACGACCGCCGCGATATCTCTCGTTCGCAGTATTCGGCTCGCTGCGAGAATACGCGCGGAATACCTCGTGGCACGCCATTATCGTTATTCGTTGTGAAAAATACACGCGTCGACTCGTCATCGGCATTAGCGGACGAACGGTGTTGCTAGTTTCGCGGCGCGCCATTGCCGTTGATCGCTCTTGTCGATTGAACGCTTGTGCAACATAAGTCGTCATCGTCGTTATTCGGACGAACGATACGATTTATATTCATACTCAAGGTATATTCATTTGCGAATATTCCTTCGTGCTTCGCGCAAATTTCGAACCGAACCATCCGCTACTCGTCGCTACGGCGAGCCGAGCGGTGTTGTTTTTATTTTTTCCGCATTCCACACTCGAAGCCTTCGACGCTTCGACGATATTATTGTGTTGAACTTGCCATCGCCTCGCTCGTGCGTTGGAGTTGATTATCCTGGCGATTCAACCTGAGTTTGAACCTCGGCGACTCAAACCGAGATAGCATAATTTCGTTTTGCTCGAGCACTCGCGCGGGCACATCGACCTTCAAGATGAATAGGGGGTGCAAACAGCGACGCGAACTGTGCGTTCGGCGCATAAGAGAAATTCATCAATATTCGATGCTCGCGGTAGACAACGTGTCGATGAGACCAACCTTTATCGTTCGTTATCCGACGGTAGCCCAATTAGTTCAGGATTTTGAGAAGGCTCACCTCCAAGTAACTCAGGATGCTAATGATGAAGAATTTGCGTCAAAGACGCGATACGTGACGAGTTCGACAAAATGCGTTTTGCCGTAATAGGGCGGTATGAAAGCTTCGTTCCCGCGCCGGGGACCAATGCGTCCTCGCGGGGTGCGCCGCTCGCGCCCCAATCCGCGATCAGACTACCGAAGATCGCCCTCCCACAATTTACGGGTGATCTTGGCCAATGACCATCCTTCATTGCGCTGTACAACACGGCGATCCACGAAAATAGCAGCGTGTCCGCTATCGAGAAATATCAGTACTTGTTCTCGTTATCGGGGGAGGTTTTCGGCGTCATAAAAAACTTGCCCATGACTTCGGAAAATTACGTGATTGCTTATGAGGCGCTGCTATCGCGATATCAGGATAAAAGAAAATTAGCCACGCAATATTGGCGCTCCCTCGTGCATGCCACTCCCTTGAATGCGGATTCCGTCGAATCCCTTCGTTCGTTGTTAGACGCCTTCAATGAAAACACGCGTGCCTTGAAGATGATGGACTACCCGGTGGAGCCCTGGGACTTCATGCTCTTCAATCACTTGTTGGAGAAGCTAACTCCCTCTCTAAGGGAGAAATTGGAGTCAGTTCACATGACCGTGGAATCGCCGCGATACGAGCAATTGATAACGTATCTGTCGGGATACTGTACAGTCCTCGCGTCGGTAGCCGACTCGTCAAATAAATTGAAAGTACAAAATCCGCCTGCTAAGAAAGCCGCATCGACTACCTCGCTCGTCGCACAGGCACGCCGCGTGCCTCCAGTGCAAGGAGCAACATTCCTTTGCGAAATGTCCTGAATTTCTGAAGCTCTCGGTCAAGGAGAGGTACAACTTTGTTCGCGAACGGGGGGTATGCCTGAATTGTCTTCGCACCGGACATTATTCGAGAAATTGTTTGTCGGCATGGACGTGCCGGACGTGTCATGCAAAACACCACTCGCTCCTGTACTTCGAGCAAAGCATCGCCTCGCCGCAGGGGGGCGCCGCGACCCCCGCGAAGTCAGAGGACAAACCGATTGTTGCGATGGCTAGCGTGGCCAATGGCGTGGTCTTGTTGTCGACCGTAAGAGCGGAAGCCATTGACGTGCTTGGCAACCCGTTTTCGGTCCGCATATTGTTGAATAGCGCGAGTCAGGCCAACTTCATCACGGAGAGTTGCCTGCAACGGGGCGGTTTCGCCGGACGAAACACCGCGTGACAGTGTTAGGCGTCAGCAAGACAAAGGTCGCCACAACGCGGGGCCTTACGTCATTCGTGATCCGAGCGCGAGATCGCGACGATATTTGTCTCCCCGTCGAAGACACGGTGCTTCCTCGCATCACCTCGCCGCTGCCAAACGAACGTGTTGCGGCAAAATCATGGAGTCACCTACGGGGGCTGCAGCTAGCAGATCCGGACTGTTACATGCCCGGTTCAATTGACATTCTATTGGGAGCGGAATCCTTCGTATCAGTACTTAGAAACGGTCGTCGCACCGGTACTCATTGGGAGCCGGACGTCTTCAATACGGTTTTCGGCTGGGTTCTGATGGGCTCGGTTTCCCCCTCCTTGCAAGTGCAATCGCTGCACTCCTTTGTCACCACGCTCGAGTCGATCGACGCGTCGGTGGAAAGGTTTTGGAAGTTGGAAGAAGTTCCGGAACACGTTCCGATTTCAGAGGAGAACCGGCGTTACAGGGAGATCGTTGATAAAACCACGTGTCGCGACCATTCGGGTCGTTTCGTGGTCTCATACCCCTTTACATCGCACCCTCCTTCATTCGTGGACTCGCGACCCATAGCAGTCAATCGGTTACGCGCACTCGAACGCCGATTCAAATTGGATCCCGAACTTAGAAAAGGTTATAACGCGTTCTTACAGGATTATCTCGATAGCGGACATATGGAGGTTGCAGACCAGACTTCTTCATCGGACGGTTGCGTCTATTATATGCCCCATCATGGGGTGTACAAACTCGATAGTACGACCACCAAATTGCGGGTCGTGTTTAACGCTTCGTCCAAATGCCCGAACAGTATATCGCTAAACGACACATTGCTCAGTGGACCGAAATTACAACCAGACATAATCGCGCTCCTAATTAGATTCTGAGCTGAACCGGTAGCTATCACCGCGGACGTGAAGCAGATGTTTTGCCAAATCTGGATAGACCCGGAGCAACGGGATTATCAACGCATTGTCTGGCGTTTTTCGGAGTCGGATCCTATCTTGGATTACCTGCTCAAAACGGTCACCTTCGGCGTCACCTCTTCTCCATTCCTAGCGATCTATTGCCTGCTTTGTCTAGCTTATGAGTATCGTGATAAGTATCCGCTGGTTTACGCTCTACTACTCAAGGCTCTATACGTGGACGACGTCGTAGCCAGCGTCCGCACAATCGCACAAGGCATCGCGCTTCGCGATCAATTGATAGGACTGTTCCGGAGCGCCGGTTTTGAGTTGCGCAAATGGGCGAGTAGCCATCCTGCCGCGTTGGATGGACTTGACCCTGATATCTGTAGTCAATCCATGCATTCCTTTGATACGACAGAGGATCAGGGGCTCAAGGTTCTAGGCCTCCGCTGGCATTCAACAGTGGATAGATCAACCCCTTGACCCGAACATGCACCAAGCGCACCGTTTTATCGGGAGTAGCGCGCATGTTTGACCCTCTAGGATTTTTGGCACCGCTTACGTTCACCGCAAAGGGATTGAT
Organism: Temnothorax curvispinosus; assembly: GCF_003070985.1. Classification (NCBI taxonomy): domain Eukaryota; kingdom Metazoa; phylum Arthropoda; class Insecta; order Hymenoptera; family Formicidae; genus Temnothorax; species Temnothorax curvispinosus. The sequence continues at coordinate 7,298 of NW_020218541.1, read as the reverse complement.
TCAGTATTTGTGGACCCTCAAGCTCGACTGGGACGACGAACCGCCGGAAGAGGTTCGCCGCCAGTGGAAATCGGAGCTTGACGCGTTGAGCTCCTTTCAGATACCTCTTACGTTCCCCGTGGGTGATGGTGTTCGTCGCGAGTTGCACAAATTTTGTGACGCGAGCGAACGGGGTTATGGGGCTGTAACGTACATTCGCGCTGTCACTCCATCGGAGGTCAAGGTTATAATTCTGTGCGCCAAAGCAAAAGTGGCTCCGTCACGCGCCCTTTCCCTCCTTCGCTTGGAGCTTTACGCCGCGTTGGTCCTCGGTAATTTGATCGATTACGTCCGGCAGGTCCTATTGGAACACCTGGAAATTGATGCCGAGTACGCCTGGTCCGATGCCAAGGTCGTGCTATACTGGACCCATTCCTCCCCGCATAAATGGAAAACGTTCGTTCGCAATCGCGTTGCTCGAATACAAGAAAAGGTGCCGGTCACGGCTTGGGGTCACGTGGCCTCTGAGCTTAACCCCGCGGATCATTGTTCCCGTGGCCTGTTCCCGCGCGAACTCGTGGCTAATACTACGTGGTGGGAGGGCCCCGAGTGGCTGCTTGATTTCGAAGGCCGCGCCGAACCGGTCCTTTCTGGGGAATCGTCCCCAAGCGAGGAGGAGAGAATCGTATCGCTCGCCGCGATCAACCTACCTAACCCCATATACGCCCTATTAGATAGATTCTCGTCACTAGATAAGATTTGTAGGATAGTTGAATATATCACCAAAATCGCCCAAAATTTAAAGGGTAAATCGGTACCCGCGACCTTGGCAGTCGATCAGGTCGAAGCGCATCGCGCGCTCTTGATCGTCGTTAGATTTGTGCAGACGGAGGTCTTCAGCGAGGAGATTGACCGACTTAGGAACGGAAAGAGATTACCGAAGCCTTTCCTCAAACTCGCGCCCTTTTTGGACTTAGAGGGTATTTTCAGGGTAGGCGGCAGGCTCGTCCATTTGGGACTGGCGTTCGAGGCCAAACACCCCGTCCTACTGCCGAACAAACATCGCTTGACGGATCTCGTCGTTGAACATGTGCACCGGGCTCGACTGCACCCGGGTAGACGCACGCTGCAATACTTGCTCGCCCAACGTTTTTGGATCCTTGGGTTCCACCGCGTGATTCGGCGGGTGCTCTCGAGATGTTATAAGTGCTTCCGCGCAAACCCGCATGCTACCCAACCCATCATGGCGACACTACCGGCCGAGAAAGTCAGCCAAGTCAAGCCCTTTTCGATCAGTGGATTTTGCGGGGCCCTTTGCGATGGTCACGCGACGGGCTCGGGGAGTCTCCTCCTTCAAGGTGTACGTTTGCCTCTTCATGTGCTTCGCGGTCAAGGCGATACACCTGGAGGTGGCCTTCTCACTGTCTACGGACTCTTTCCTTGCTGCGTTGCGGCACTTCGTGGCTCGACGCGGCCGCTGTTCGCTCCTATATAGCGATTGCGGCACGAATTTTGTAGGAGCCGCGCGCGAACTCGAAAAGTGCATGTCTCTCGTAGCCGAGCGAGAACAAATAAAGTGGTCGTTTAATCCCCCCTTGGCTCCTCATTTCGAGGGCCTCTGGGAGACGGGGGTCCGATCACTTAAGACTCACCTTTGAAGGGTGGTAGGGGATCAGATCTTATCATTCAAAGAATTCATTACGGTCCTTGCTCAGATTGAGTCTGTCCTCAACTCCCGGCCTCTCTGCCCTATGAGCACCGACTCTTCAGACCTCGAGGTCCTATCCCCGGGCCATTTTCTAACAATGGAACTCCTAGTGTCAGTTCCCACTCTCGACGTGGCTCCGTTGCCAATAAATCGTTTGAGTCGATGGCAACTCATTCAACGCATCCACCGCGACTTTTGGAAGCGCTGGCACGTAGAGTATCGCAACACGCTCCAACAGCATCCCAAATGGTGGACCTCTGCCGGTACTCTCGACGTGGGCACGTTGGTCCTCATCAACGCAAACTCGTTCCCCCTACGTTGGAGACGTGGACGCATAGAAGCGCTGTATCCGGGTAGCGACGGCGTTCCGCGGGTCGCCACGGTGAAGATGGCGGATGGTTCGATCGTGCGTCCCTTGGTGAAGCTATGCCCCTTGCCGGTGGGCACTCCACCTCGGAAGCCCGCTACAGTTTAAAAATACAACGTTGTATTTTAGTGGGCGGTATGGTTGGCGCTCACTGTAAATAGTGTAAATAGCGTTTAATTGTGCTCTCGTTGTTCGTTAGTTAATCGTAATCAGTTCATGTTTGTTAGTATTAGTTGTCTCCACCGGTTTACGTAAGACGGTAAAGTTATATTCGAGTTAACGACTCGCGCGAAACGTTGGCGGATCGCGATCAATCGGTCTGTCAATAATCACGCGACTCACCCGACTCGTGCTGCCCATCGGCGGCCGTTTCCGTAAGGACCTCGCGTCGCGAGTCGCGAGAGCGCGAGCCGGAAGAACCATTCACACTCTCGTATCAGTCACGGAAGAATCCAGACACATTTCGAACACGATCGTATTGGCTCACGTTTTGGACCCCGCGAAGACATTGCGCCCACTAAGAGCATTCGATTTCCTGCCTTTTCTGTTTTGCATGCCGCTTGCACGCTTTGGACATTCTGCACGTTTTGGACATTTGGCACGCTTTGGACAGTTTCACCACCAAGGAGGCCAGCTACCCAAAGGAAGGCCGGAACCAATATCCAAGGGCCGGGCAACGAAACGGTGAGTCGCATTCACTCCGTTTGCGTGCATCGTGCATCCGTTTTGTACGTGAGGGGATCGCGCCCCTCTGGTCCTTCGAGAGTTTATTGTTGTACCATTTGCGTCCCCGGGGCGGACTCACCCCCCCCACCGAGCACATATTATGGTAAAAAGACAATATGTGTTCTTGTTACAGGCTCCACCAAACAGCGGATCGACATACTACAATTACAAAGGCCATCACAGCATTAATCTCCTCGAAATCAGCGATGCAAACTATTGCTTTACAATAGTCGATATTGGTGCCGAAAGTAGGCAAAGTGATGGAGGAGTCTTCCGCAACAGCGAAATTGGGAACCGCTTCGAAGTTAATTTGTTCAAACTTCCAAACCCGAAATAGATTGAAATTGACGGATTAGAATTACCCTAGTAGCAGATGAAGTTTTTCTATTATCTATGTAGATGATGATGAGACCATATCGGCAAAGTAGAAAACTCAACATTGGGAAAAAAGTATTCAATTATCGACTTAGCCGTGCAAGAAGGGTTGTGGAGATCGCTTTCGGCATATTAGTGGCTCGATTGAGAATATACCGAAGGCCAATCATCGCAAATGTCAGCAATGTACGCAAAATTGTACAAGCAACTGTAGCACTGCACAATTTTATTATAAAAAACAAAGCGCAATTAACGGGAAGTAAATCATATTTACACAACTCTCGAAGATATGCGTACAAGCCATGGAGTTTGCAATATGCCACTTTGTCGAAGCCGCGGCAATAAAGATGCTATTGCAGTTAAAGAAGCGTATTCGACATATTTTTAAAGTACTGGTGCGTTATCTTACCAGTGGGAAAAAGAGTTACAAAACGATTTTTAATTAATGATTGACGATAATTGACGATTTGTCTCTGTAAAAAATTTTATAAATAGTACTGTAAGTATATGTAAGTTAGTAAAGCGTAGATATACTTATAAACACTAGATAAACTTATTCGTAAGGCTTGTATGTGGTATGTCATAATAAAAATACATTTTGTTTGAAAATAACTTGTATTTGTTTGAAACTAAATATACGTAGTATACAATAATAGTCATACTTAATATTAATGTAATAAAAAAGAAAAATAAATAGATATATATAATAATAATGTAACGTAGTAAAAAAGTTTCTTTTATATCAGATAGCAGATTAAGTAAACATAAAGTAAATATAATTTATTTATAGTTATTGATTATTTAATTTATTTTGCTGTTCCATGAGCATAGCAAGGAATTTCATTTCTAATTCAATTCGCTTTCTGTAGGCAGTTTTCCTTCCGAGTATCCTTCTCCGAGTAGAAGTAAAAATCCATCAACTCCGTTAAGTTTTTTATTGATTTCGAGTAATGTTGTGATAACGGTTTCGTGAAATCTTTCTGACTTTTTTTCTGAAATATTATTAATTTTTAACATGAAATAAATTTATTGAAATGTCTAATAAAGTGATATAGAACCGTACTTTTACTTAAGTTTAAATCAATTTCTCCGGAGTTTGATGGCAGCAATAAGTTTGATATATTGCTGCCCGCATTGCTGCTCGCATTGCTGCATGTTGGTTGGGGTACCAACACTGATTGTGAGTCTTCACTAACTTCAGTTAACATACTTTTATTTTCTTCATTGTTTTGAACGTTTGATGATAGACTAGTACATGTTCTAGAGAGAAAAACAGCACTTTTAATATCGGATCGGATCTTAACAAAAAATAGTCAAGAACCTTGGAGAAAAATTCCTATTGCGTGGATACCAATTTCAAGTGCCAAAGAGGACTAAATTAAATAACCAAGTCAAGTCTGGAGTGTCTCTGTATTTTAAATATATTGACTTTTTAAATAATGTATATATTAAATTATTAAACTTACAAAGATTTTCCTAAGACATCATCCAAAAACTTTATCTGTTCGAAGAACCTAAAGAAACTTTTTTTCAAAGTTGAAGTTTTAGCAGCAGACCCACTTGGAATGTACATATGTTTTTTTGCTTCCTCATAGAAGCTTTGTGATAGTGAAAAAAATTTTTTTCGACATTTTGATGGAAATAGGTTTAGAATGTTCCAAAATGTTGAGAAATCATATTAGTAAAAAATTTGTGTTTGTGTGTGTGTGTGTGTGTGTGCGTGTGTGTACGGATTTTTTGTACACGCATCTACTTCTACAATTTTTTAGATACCGGGTTGAAATTTTACACACAAATAGAAAATCATAAAAAGTATGTTCTCCTTTAATTTTATTAAAATCTGTCGACCGGTATGGATTTTAAGGGGATTTTCATTTTTTAGAAAAGTGTGTTTTACGCTGTATTTTTCTCAATATTTGAAATATTGATCTATTTTTAATTTTATTATATTCTTTAGTTTTTCTACCCCTATTTCATACATAATTCTTTAAAACTTGGTTGATTAGATCCATTTTTATACGCGATCAAAAGTCCATAATATTTTTAGAAATATGTGTTGCAAATTTCGAAATATCGTGCTATTTATAGTTTTATTATTGTATATTCTTATCGGTGAATGAGTTACCGATTTTTGCTTAAAAAGTTACATGTATAAGTTATACATGTAATTTTATATAGAGTATCATTAAAAAAAGGTTGGTATTGAATTTGGCAATAATCGATAAAAAGGTTTTTTCTTTATACAAAATTTTGAATTTTTGAGAAAATCAATACAATTAGTACAAAGTCTGATGTATTGATTTTCTCAAAAAACTGTTTGTAGAATTACTAAGCTGTCCTGCTATTAATTTCACATATTATATGTCATTTTGATAAGTTATCAAGTTTTATACGGCCCTGGGGCATGCGCAAGCATTTTGCTCCTCCAACGAAAAACAAAAAAACAGTATTTTAAAATTTGCGAAAGTTAGAACTTTTACATATTTAAATGTTTAAAAAAAGTTTATCTCTAATAAAAAACAAAAAAATGGCCCAATATCTCAAAATTTGCGGAAATTAGAAAACCCACAGGCATTTATACTGTGGAAAAATTAAAACTTCCTTAAAATAAAAAAAAATGTATAAACTTTTATCAAAATGAGGGGAAAAAATAAAAGGATCGTACTACCCAGGGGGAGGAAACTCCCAATGAAAAAGTAAAGACAGTGTTTCAACGCCACCTGGGCTAATAGACCGGTTTTTTGACACTACCATGGTAAAAACTCGCGGATTGTCGGTAATGTGTTCTGAAGGTATAAGTAGAATTATAAAGATGAATAGAAGTATCAATATTAGAGGTTATTTGTATACTTATTCATATTGGAATATTTAGAAATATTTAGTGTGAGAAAGAGTGAAAAGGTAGTGAAAAGTAGAAGTAGTGAAAAGTAAACGTGAAAGTATTTAATGTATTATTAGTAATTTAATGTAAATTAAATTAAAAATAACTAGGTATATGAGCAGTCTGCGCTGTACTCTGCTTCCACCGTTTCCACGACGGCTTACATATATTCCTTCTGTATCAAGTTGTGCGAGTGATATACAGGCAGCGAATACGTAGAAAACTGACCATATCTAACGTCGAATAATTATCTCGATAACGGAAATAAGCTATTGTGAGGTCCGGTATGTTCAAAAAGTCGGACATTTAACATTTTCTTCCTCTTTACGAAGAAACACGGGAGAAACAAGAGTTTATTCTTCTAGGCCGCTTTGCTGCAATTAAGGACAAGAAGGCGAGTCTACCTGAAATTGTTTCGCTGATTCCAAGGAAAGGGAAAGAAAGATTCCGCGACACTTGGATCTCATTGGAGCTTTTTTTTGCATTGATTTTTAAAGGAGAGTGCTTTCAGAGACATATCTTTTGTGGGAGAATCTCTCATTTTCTAGTGACTCACGCCGAACAACGTATTCGTGACGGGACTTTATTTCGGAAATTTATTGACTCTCGTTGCCCTTCACCTGTTTGTTTACATTGCCGAGACGGTTGCGCGAGGAAACATAACGAACGGTTAGATAGTAGAGCAGAGCAGCCGAACAGATAAGAAAGGTATTCCCTGTGTTTCGGCGCTTATTCGTATCTATATATTTATTTATCATTTTTTGTTATTTGAATATTTATATCATTTGATGTATGATGCATTAATGAAATTACTTTTAAATTTGAACAATTTTGTTGTGTAGAATGGCCAAAATTGGATGGAAGTGTGTTATACCACGATGTACGTCAAACACTAAAACTCCTGGACATTTTTTCCCCAAAAATCAGAAAATAGCGGAGAAATGGCTCAATATAATAGCAGTGCCCGAATTAAACTTTTTGTCAGAAGAGGATATTCGAAAATGTAAAATTTGTTATTTGCATTTCAGTCCAGATGCATATATTTTTAGTTTGAAACGCAGACGATTAAAACATAATGCTGTACCAACTCTCAATTTATTTCATCAAAGAACCGAAGATATACCTCAGTCGAGTACAAGTGCTCAAAATGTCAATATTCTAGACAATAATATGCAATTAAACGAAGAGAATGTTAATATAATTGCAGAAGAAGATCAGCACATTGAGATACAGATAGAAAACACTCCAAAGAGTTCTCGTCT
>NW_020218540.1:0-8550 GCF_003070985.1 Temnothorax curvispinosus | reverse complement strand
TGTGTTGTTTCGCCCATTTTTTGGACCTTGAATTTCAAACTTTTTTTATGCTTAATAGTACTATATGATGGGACATTAATCTCAGAGAAATTTTAAGATGAGCAAAGGCACGGTTCCGGAGATATGATGGAGTGAAAGTGATGGTTTCTCATAATCCATGAAAGTACACGAAACTCTTCAAGTGTCCGTACTAAAAAATAAAATATGTAATGACGTAAAACATTTCGTTTCTTATGGACTTTTTTACGCCGGATTCAAATATGACCTTAATTTTCGTCTAGCATGAAAATTCTTTGAGATAGATTCTTCCCCATAAATGAAATAGCTGTGAATAATAGATCGTTCATTCTCTGAACAATAAATCGTAGATAATCCATTCGACAGAAAATACCCTCAATAATAAGTGAACTTCAGCCACGCATTCTTCTTTATGCAATACACTCTGACTGTAAATCATTACTTTTACCCGCTTGTATCTCCGGAACCGTGCTTATGCTCATCTTGAAATTTTACTGAGCATAATGTTTCATCTAATAGTACTATTTGCCATGAAAAAAAGTTTGAAATTCGAGGTCCAAGAAATGGGCGTTTGCCACCAGTCTTTGTAAAAATAAACATTTTTTACACTTTCTACAATTTACTACGTTTTCATAAAAATGTTTATAAAAAGTTGTTAAAACTTTTAAAAATTTTTAAATACTTTTTACAACTCACTACAGTTTATTGCAATTTATCATGATTTTCTACATGTTTTACAGTAGAAATTTACTATTTGTTGTTTAAAATTTCAATTTTTCGTAGTAAATGTAAAAGTAATTATTCCAAAATTATTTCCACCAAATAATAAACGACTGTTTTTTTTTCATTGTATGAGGTGTGGGTCAAATCCAGAATAAAAAGGAAACCAAGGCTAATTGTCACACTTTTCAAACACTGATTAAAAAAAATGTTAGCAATATTTTATAATATCGTACTACTACTTTATAATGCAGCTACATGCTTTAGGTGGAAAAAAAAAATATTAAACTTATTTATATTTATACACAAAAAAGTTATATAATTCTAAGTAGAATCGTGCAAATGTGACAATTTACCTCATACCCAGGGTTGGTTGTCACATGACTCCGGATTGGTTATCACGTATCTTTCATATAGAGGAAACATACAACAAATAGTTCCTGTTTTAATATTTTTTTAAAGTCAGTGACAGTTTCCTGTAGAATTAACTTAATAATATATTGCAGCATGAATTAAAGAAGAAATTAATAACTTTCATGAACTTTGTAATATAATACAATTCTCTCATAAACTTAGGGTAAAAAAAAAAGAATAGTAATTCTCATAAACTTTGAATCTTATGTCATTTGAGACAACTTACCCCGAACGGTCATTTTGAACAAAGAAAATTATATTTATAAACTATGTTGTGATGACGGTTAACTAAATACAGGAAAAATTATCTAAAACTATAATATTTTTCATGACTAAAAAAAATTACGATTAATAATTCCAAAAACTAACTAGACAATAAAAATAGTGGTAAGAATAGTTTACTTATCACGTCCAATTTTTAAAAAGTGCTCGTAAATATCACATGCGATATTTTTGAAACAGCTATTTCGTACACCCGACTAGCACGATAGGAGCTAACTATACTATAGAGAAGAATATGCCACTTCATCTATTAAGTGAGATATAAGCTTTGTGAGAACTTACCCGTGTGTCCTCTAACCCCGGTCTCCCCTACTCGGTTTTGCCTCAATATGAGAAGAATAATAAACACGGCGGCTGTACATTTTGCCGTACAAAGTAAAGATGAAAATTAATGCGATATACTTTCTAATACGTACAGAATGCAGTGCTGCACTTACCGAATTTTTTTATACAGATGCTCTGTGTAGAAAGAGTCTACGACGGCTCGTTTTATTATTGCCCCGATATCGATTTTCTGGTTCGAAAACTTTGCACTTCTCCCAAAGAAAATATCATGCGCACGTGGGCATTAACACAATTAATAACACGATTTAACCGAGGATAGCAGCACCTGTCACGAAGAAATAGAGATATTCGGTCGACCAATAGGCTGCGTTTTTAGGTTGGCCTATGTATACTCTTTTGGTTTAATAAAAAATAAAAATAAAAAAAAGAGGGGTACCCGGTTTTATATTCTACTTTTCCCTACAATTTTATCGAAATTTATCATATAGTGTTATCACATATAGTGTATCATATAGTTAACATATATTATTGCACGAATGTGTATCATTTCAGGATTTTCTTCGAAAAAGAATAGACGCCGTGAATAGATGGTATAATAGATGCATAAAGCTTCTAGAACATTCTCACGCATGTCTAATGCTGGGTCTGCAATGCGAGTCGCAAAATCGTGAGTCGCAAGAATTGACTAATCACAGTCGAATTTGAGGAGAATAATCGACTGTGATTGGTCAATTCTTGCGACTCACAACTTTACGACTCGCATTTTAGACCCAGCATAAAAGATGTCATAAACACGTTCAAAAGACATAAAAAGTAGAAATTTTTAAATTTTTTTATCATTAAAAAAACGTCTCTATAATAGTTTCTAAAACGTTATTTTATCGGAAAAGAAATGTTCCATCAAACGTTTTTCGAATGTACATTTTTACTCATAGGACACGTTTCTAGAAATCGGTTATAAGACGTTTCGGAAAAACATTCATAAAACATTTCTGAAACGTGTATGTGCTACCTGGGATATGGCTCATGACTCATGACAAATGTGTGCGCACGTCCGATCGCGAATTTACTTGCATATATTGTTTTTCAGACATGAGTTTAGATGAAAATAATTAAAAGTTCAACAGTTTTTGTTCTCATTATTTCTAATGAATGTTTTACTTAATTCCAAATTTTTATACTTTCTAAATACACGATAAACAATGTATTTTTAGTTTTAGACAATAAAAAATAAGTTAATATAAAAGAAATATAGGCTCTTCTGAATAAATCAAATAAGGAAGTGATAGAGGCAATCGGAGCCACTCGCGGTAATTAATGCGCAATCAAATTTAAGTCAATAATAAAATATATTAGTTAATACAAATTCGGACGTTTCGACACTTTTTTTGTGTCATCTTCAGCGTAAAAATGAAAATAATACATAAAAATTCCGACGATAAAATACAATTAATACTTTGGAAGAACGAATAACGCATTTTTCAGCCTGCGTATAATAAAATAAAAGAAATATAGGTTCTCTTGAATAAATCCTGAAAAGAAATAAGTTCCAGATCAAATTGTATCGATCAGGTAAAGTGTCGAGTTTGCCCCGGCATTTTTCAATTTGAAAATTTGTCTTTGCGTCACTTTTCCTTTCCTGGGGGCAAAACTAAGCGACGTACAGCAAAACTTCCTTAAGCAATTTTGTACCTGAAGGAACACTCTAAAACTTGCTCTATAAAAGGTGAGAAAATTTTCGGAAAAGAACATTGCAACAAGAAGATTGAAACAAAAAATATTAGTTAAAAATAGATATTTAATCATTCTTTCTCAAATGTAATGACATATAAAAGTATAATAATAACTACAAGCATTCTATTAAAAATCAATTTTTGTTGTTTAAATTTCATGATAGCAGTTTGCACTTTCTAACCATTTAATATCATTTGTCACTTAATATTATTTGTGGCTCGTAATATATGGGTATTTTTTTATGATATATTGGTCTTTTTTCTAACGTAAATAGAAATTGCGCGTATCATGGTGAGAGAGACGAGAGATCAATACTCTACATAACTGTATGTATGTAACTAGCATCTTTGTTGTTAAATTTTATTTTAATTCTAGACTTTCAATTTGAAAATTTTACTCATTGAATCTGATTGTTATTTTAATTAATTAATATATTTTTTTTATTTACAATTTCTAGAATTCTTCTTAAGATATTTTCCTTGAAAAACTTAAAGCTAGCTAGTAAAGTAACTGTTTCAATGTTTGAAATTTTCTTAAAGATTTATTGCGGTTAGTTTTCGCGGTAAAAATAATGTATATGTAAATCACTAATCTCTTTATCTTTCTTTCTCTTTTTTTCCGTATAATCTTCGGATTTGAAATTCTTCCGCAATTAAAAGAATTCAACATCATCCACTCATTAATGTAACGCAGAAATCTTTTTATTACATTCCAGAGTGCCAAAGTTATGATAGTAAATAAACATCCGTCTTAGTCCTTAATCTTTTAATTAAATAAAGTAAGAGATTTTTTTGTTCCCGTTGAGATATCTCTTACGTTCCTTGGTTCCATAACCGACAACAACGCGAATAAAACAGGAAGATAATTGCTTCTATGAATGAAGACTTTCCATTTTTAGCCCGTATTTTCCGTGCAACCGCAAAAATTATGAAACGGAAAAAATATGTTTCACTTTCACGCAATGCAAAAGAAAACACTTCTAATCTATATATTTTTTCCAGTACCCAAGATACACGAGCTGTGAATTATTATTTGACGAAAATAACAATTAATGAAAATAAAGTATATCTCTCATATCGTATGATTAAAATCAATCGATATTCTTGATCGTAGTGTCAATCGCGCAAAATAATATTCCAGTTTTGCATTTAATCTTATCACATTCTCGTATAGATCGTGTTTATTTCGCACATGACAGAATAAAACTCAATTATAATATCCGATCTGTCACTATCGGTTTTTCCAATGGATTTTGAACACGCATGATTATATGGAGAGAGGTAAAAACCACAGTGGTGTAAGTCAAATATTTTAAAAAATTTGACTCACACCACTATGGTTTTTACCCCTCCATAGCATTTTTCTTGTGATTAAGATTCCATAAAATATCTTCAACGTTATGTATTCGTTCAACATACATGTCATCGCTATTCAGAGATAATCGCGTAATCTTCGGACGAGAAAAGCGGAAAGAAGCTTGGATTATCGTCACGTTGCATTGAACGGACAGCTTTATTATAGAGAGAGAGAGAGAGAGAGAGAGAGAGAGAGAGAGTACAGTCTTTTCAGTAGAACGCATTCACGCATGGATGGACATTTGAAGATATGTCACGGTTCTTACAATCTCTTTTCTGACTTCAATTAAAAAATAGATAGAATTTCAAAAATTTGATCGGGTAATAGCTGCGTCGTTTTGTGACGTACTTGTAGATAAAAGCGACTCTTTCTGAGTCTTTCCTATAAAATTCTGCAACTGGAATTTTTTGCAGCGCGCTCACATGGCTTTGTGCAAATAAGCTCTATATACTCAATAATAAAGCACGAAAGAACTTTTTAAATCTCAGTTAATTTGTATAAAGAGTATGCGATAGGCATTGATAAATATCTTCATAAAATTCTTTTATATAGAAAGATTTATCTAATATATTAAAATTTGGTTAATTAAAATAAATGCGATTAAGATATTTTAATCGTAGATTAGCTTTTTTATCAAGATAAAGGTCTCTTGAAATGAACCGAAAAACCAGGTTTCGTTGTGCATTTATATCGTTGAGTGTTAATTTTCCGACTGAATTATGCATGATGATAAATAACTAAGTAATACTGCGATTCTTTCTAAAATAATTGGGGTCATTAATGACGATGGGGTGCGCGCTTTTTTCTTCGTAAAAATAGATTTTTCCTTTTGCATTAGCCAGGTCAACGATATAATAATTGCCTTAGGAAACAAATTGACAAATGCAGAGCAGAATGAATTACGAGAAAATTCAATAATCTCATATACTCTTTTAATCTTGTTGTTTGCGTATGTATATGCAACAAGAATTACAATTTCAAATTGCGTTTGTTACTTATTCCTTTATCGAATTTTCCTCTTTTATTTTGCAACACATGTTATACGCTTGTTCTGAAAAAATCTCTTATTTAGAATATTATTTATTTTATAAAATTAATTTTGCGTTAATAAACATTTAATTACATTTCATATTTCACAATTAATGTATGTAAAGTTTCACTAACAAAAGATTCAATGTTTATTTTATAAAATGGTAAAAGGGTCATTTTTTAATGTATTTACAATTAATAAAACAAAAAACTTAGAGAGCTGTAAACGACAAAGATACTGTTATCTATTTGCTAACTTAATTTAAATACTGACATTTTTAATGTTTTATATTTCCAAAATTAATAATAGCGCTTTGATATTGAAAATATCAATTTCAAATTGTTTGAAAAATCCGTGCATAAAACGAGCTTAAATCGGTGAATTCAGTAAATAATCGATGGTAACGCAAAATGTTACGTTCATAATGATAGTGTAAAATATATTTAGAAAAAAATAATTTATCTTGCAATTAATAAACGCGCGTTTACGAGCTGCATAATAAATTAGTAATATAATGACAAATTCAGTATCTTATATATTGTATTTCTTTTTGCAACTTCTCGCTTTTTGAAAGTGAAGTGAAGTAGGTTTGTGAAATACGCTGTATAATTAATTAATATTAATTGTTATCCGAGTGTATCCTCATTAACGACTTGTACGTTCCACCCGTTCTATCCTACGAATAAGAAGAAAAACTCAAGTTTTTTTTATAATTTAATGCGCACGTATATATCTCGAAGGTCTTTGTCACGGAACTACAAGAAAAGAAACTGGAACTCAAGAAATGAATACGAAAGAAATAAAAATGTTATTTTTCACGCTTGATGTTGCAATCAGTATAAAGAATTTCATTTGAGAAGCAGAAGATACTAAATTCAAGATCGTCGCGGAAACAAATTCTACAAATTGAAGGGTTTGATACGTTTGATTCCTCTAAATATGATTATCTGAATTCAATGAAGCAACACACACATGTGTTACAATAAAAAATTGCTTCAATTTTACGCATGCAATTTTTAAATATTTTATTAAATAAAAATTATCTAACTAAAAATGGATATTACGTTGTGCCTGATGTAATTCAATTATTACGCATAGAGATACCAGCATGGTACTGCAACAAACACGCCATGTCCCGCTATCGGCCGATTGACTTCAGCCCTTTATCGCACTTCAACCAATGACATCCTATCGCACGTCCTTGTCCCAATCTCGCATTCGGAAGAGATAATCCTATTTCCGGTCGATCCGCTCGCTTATAGGATTGAACGATCACATTTGCCTTGTAAGCGTAGCCCTGTCACCTCGTATCTCTCTGTTACGCTTTCCGCGTAACATCATGCGAGCACGTAATAAACACGAAACAAGTACAATTACGGTACCGTTGGCTCATATGTGCATCCTTTTACATGGCACATGTGCGTCAAGCTGCGTATTACATAGAAGGAAAGGATGAGTTTGACGAATGTGCGCTTCGTATGCATGGTGCTGTATGCGCCATAGCCTCAGGCCGCATATTCTGTCACAAATCCACAGTTATACAGATTTTTAAAGACAGGAAGCGCCATTATTCCCTGCGCTGCTGAATTTTTGTTCCAAATGAAAAAGATGTTCGAAATTGTTCATTTTAATAGATCTCGCGAGAGAGATAGAGAGATAGATAGATAGATAGATAGATAGATAGATAGAGAGAGAGAGAGAGAGAGAGAGGGAGAGAGAAAATTGTTCAGTTTTAGTTTTTTATTTTATATCTTCTTACATTTATTGAATATCTTTGTAGATATAAAATGACAGCAATAAATGAATTAATAAAGTTTTATCTACTGTATGTATTTTCTGAAAAATTTATTATTTTTAATTATGTTTTAAATGTAGATATTATAATATGTTATAACATCTACATTATATGTGTAATTTAAAAACTATAAAATTATAGATGTTATATTCCTTCATGATTTTGTTAAAATTGATCAGAGAGTAGGTAGAAACTGGCTCAATAGGTCAGGCACTCTCCATCTGTCCCCCATCTGTCCATCTATTCGCACAATTAATGGCTCGACTTAACTCAATGCTATCAATTGCAGACGGATAATTAAATGCATGGTAGCGCTCGACCTTGTTTATTGGTACGTCTCGTATTGAGTTGTAAAAATTCCGGATTTTTCTGTCGACACGTGGCATGTCACAATTTACACTAAAAGTCGTCAACCGTGTAAATGCTATATTTCGCCTGCTATAAAATCCCGCGATTCTATAAAATTCATCGCAAAAAATACGAGAATGTGTATACGTATATCGCAAACACATTGTAGTACTATCGGGGTACTATAAAACATTTTTATCTTCCAATTCGTTTCAGGATGCCCCAATAAATCCGTAAAACTCTCGTCTCTTTCAACACCCGGACGAATTTATTTGTATGGTGGGTATACGCAATCGTGTGATCAGAAATCATAATCAACACTTGTTTGCACATAAAAATTGGATACTGAGATAATAGCAAGAAATCGTGTGTGCCATATTCTTTAATTTATTTTTATGTTACGTAAAGATTGTAAGCCAGAAATGGAAATGTCATAACAATATCGTCAAAATAACGTTTGAATTTCCATTTTTTACAGCGCAAGATCTGCGTGTTTATTATGTAACGTTATACATAATGTTATAAAAGATATAATGTTTAATGTATATATAGCATTCCTCTCTGTTTA
>NW_020218539.1:0-6481 GCF_003070985.1 Temnothorax curvispinosus | reverse complement strand
TTTACCCTGGCGCTGATCTCCACGTTCCGCCTCTGAAGCTCCCGCGTCCGCCGGAACACGTACGCGTGTTTATCCGCTAAAAGCTCCATCGGAGGCAGACCGGCCAGGGTCGAAGCCGCCGCGTGCGAGGTGGTGCGGTAAGCCCTGACCACCCGTATGGCCACTATTCTCTGGACCCGGCGCATAGGCGCCTTTAATTTCTCAGTGGCCATCATTCTCGGTGCCCAAATCGGGGCACCGTACAAGGCTATCGAATGCACCACCCCGGCGTAGAGTCGGCGAGCACCGCTGCCGACTCCCCTCAGATTAGGCATCAGTCGACGGAGACTGTTAGCCGCCACCGTCGCCCTCGAAGCCGCTCCAGCTATATGCTCGCCGAACCCCCACGTGCCGTCCAACCACAAGCCGAGCAGCTTGAGCCCAGTCTTAATTGGGACGCAGACCCCGTCCACCACCAAGGACCCGCCCGCAGGTGGCCTCCCCGACCGACGGCGGTCGTAGAAGTACGCCGCCTGCGTCTTCTGGGGAGCCACCGCAAGCCCGAGACCCTTTATGGCTCTGACCACGCAAGCCACCCCTACGTTGGCCAGTCTTCTGGCCTCCTCCCATGTTTTACCCTCGACCCCCAGAAACGTATCATCGGCATAGCCGGTGACCCAGGAGCCAGGGGGAAGGGCAAGCCTCAGCACCGAATCGTACCCGAGGAGCCACAATAGCGGGCCCAGTACTGAGCCCTGCGGTACTCCTCGGGTTATCAATCTCACCCTCCAGACCCCATTCTGGTCCATATAATAGGCCAGTTTCCTGTCCCGGAAATAATCAAATATGACCCGTATTAGGTAGCGGGGGACGTCGTGATACTCCAACGCCCTCGCTATCACGGGCCAGGGCAGGGTGTTGAACGCGTTGGTAATGTCGAACGACGTTCCCAACAACACCCCACCCTCCCTCCAGACGGCCTCCACGCGGGATTTAATGGTGTTAATCGCGTCAATGGTTGACATGCCCGTACGAAAGCCGTATTGGTCCGCGAACAGGTTCGGACCGTTCCGGGACAGGTGCTCAAGGAGGCGTTCGGCGATAATCCGCTCGAACATCTTACTATCCTCCCCGAGCAAACAAATCGGCCTGTATGCGGAAGGCGAGTCCGCCGGCTTGCCCTCCTTTGGGAGGAGGACCAATTTGGCCGTCTTCCAATCACTAGGGAACTGCCCGGTTTTTAGGCAGTCCGTGAACAAGTTCGTTAGCTCACCGGACAGTTCTCCCGCGGCCAAGGCCCAGGCGCGGCCGGGTATGCCGTCAAGACCGGGGGCTTTTCCCTTCTTCATTCTCTTGACAGCCCTCAGGAGCTCCTCCTGGGTGACTCTCAGCTCCTCGCTCCAGTCCTCTTTGCGATTTGCGACTGCGAGGAATTCCCTCTCCCATCCTTCTTCGCCAGCAGGGAAGAGGGTATCGATCACCTCCTCCAGGAATCGAGGATCCATCGCTTCCGTCTTCGGGGGGGTCCTTGGTTTGAGTCTACTCATGACCATTTTGTATGGGCGCCCCCACGGATCTTCTTCAAGCGTTTGGAGGAGCTCCTCCCATGCCTTTTCTTTGGCCACTTGTATGGCCTTAGAGAGGGCTGACCGGGCGTCTCGGTAATCCTCTCTAGCCGTCTCGATCGAAACGTCCCCGCGCCCCGCACGCGCACGCATCCAAACTCGCCGCGCCCGGACGGAGTAGTGCCTCAAGTCCGCTATTTCCCCCGTCCACCAATACGCGGCGCGTCTGTCGACGGTCTTCACCCGGGGCATAGACACATCGCACGCCTGCGTCATTCTGCCCCTGATGCCGCCAACTTGCGCCTCCACGCTACGCCCCACCTCAGGCGGTGCCACGTGCCAACCCGAGACTATCATTGCCGCTGTAAAAAGATCGGCGTCCATCTTTTTAACGGCCCATCTCGGCGATTTGGCCTCCGCATCACGGCGACGGGCCAGTACCGCGGGAGGGACCACCGAAACCTCCATTTCTATATAGCGGTGGTCGCTCAGGGTTTCGAGTTCTCCAATTACCCCCCAACCGCGCGTAAGTCTCGCGGCGAGGGGATTAGCCCAGGTGATATCGATCACCGAGCCCCCGCGCGAGCGCACACACGTCTGCACCGAGCCCTCGTTTAGTACGCATAGGCCCAGCTCCGCAGCCCATGCCTCGAGGACCTGGCCCTTTCTGTTCGTGACAGGGGATCCCCATAGAGCCGATTTGGCGTTAAAATCCCCCGCCACGATCGTGGGCCCCGGAAAATGTCTTCTGACACAGTTTCCCAGAGTCTCCAGAAACTCCTCGTATTGGGCCAAGTTGGTGTTTGGCGAGACGTACACACCAATCATCGAAACGGGCCCCCAGCGCGCAGCGACAAAGCCATTTCCCGTTTCGCTAGTTGCAATTGGGGGGACATGCCGCGATGGGATACTGTAGATGGCAACCGAACCCCGGGCGTCCACAACCCAATTGGGATGGTTGGGTGGGACGCGATACGGCTCGGCTAACACACCTATGCCACAACCACGCTCGGCCATTGTGTGCACAAACAAGTCTTGTGCCGACCGAGCGTGGTTGGCATTCCCCTGCATATATTTGGTTCCTCTAGACATTTGGTTCTTGTGGAACCTCGTCCACCTCCATCTTTTCTCGATGATCGAGCGATTTACTCTCCGCACTTGCTCCCATCGAGCCCAAACTTTCCCCCCATCCCTGGAGATTTTTTTCCCTCCTCGTCCTTTGTGGCTTTGGATCTTCCACGACTGCCAAATTTAGTTGGACCTTTTCAATCGACCTCACTATGGGAGGCTGTCCTTTGACGGCCGTTTTCGGAACTTTTGGCCTCTTCTCAACTTCCGCAGGGGCTGTTGTTTTAGTCCCTTTGTCGGTGGTCAGGCCGTTATCCGCTTTCGCGGCTTTGCCGGAAGCCCTTTTACGGTTTGCCGGCTTGCAGGCCTTACTACCAGCCCTATGACCAGCGGGAAGCCCCTTGTCGGCGCACACTGGGCACCTAGGCACCGCGCTGCAATTCTGCGCCCTATGCCCCGGCTCGCCACAACGGTAGCATCTGTCGCTCCTGTCCACCTCGCTTTTACAGGTGGCTCTAACATGGCCTCCCTCCAGGCACTTAAAACACTGGAGGGGGCGTTGCTCCAGGAGCTGCACCTTCGCGCGGAGCCACCCTACCAACAGTCGGTCCTTCGCCGCGATCGCGTTGGCTGCAGCGACGGGACACCTGACCCACGCCGTTCGCAGACCGTTAGGTGCCCTCCTTATTTGTCCCACTTGTACTTGGGTAATGGGACATTTCCCAGCCTCTTCGATTGTTTTCGCGAGTTCTTCGACAGAAATCGAGTCGTCCAATTCGCTTATCCTGATCTCCGCCGTTTTTGTTGGCCTGCCGATTCGTATGTCCTCTCTTCCCGTGAATATTTCGCCCATTCTACGGGCAAGGGCATCCGCCTTCTCGTTCCCGTCCTTACCGGAAATCTCAAGAGAGAGAGCTCCCGTTGCCACTCTCCTGGCTCTAAGTCCGCCAACGATTCCCAGCTCGGCTATATCTATTTTTCTTCTCGCCTCCGTCATAATCTCCGAGTATTTGCCTTCTGGGCAGGTCACCGTAACCGCCGCAGTTTTAGGCACCTTCCTCTTACTCAGGGGTGTATTTTTGACCACCTTCGTATTTGTAGCGGTTTTTCCTCCCACTTTTTGGGGACTTTGGCCTTGTTGTGTGGCCTTTTGCTGAATCTGCGCTTTCCCTTTGCCTCCACCTTTACGAGCGACTACGGCCCAGCTCGTCTGGGCATTGTTCGCCGCCGATGGAGGGAGAGGGGTTTCCGTTTGTTGACGTTGTTGGCTTGTCGCGCCCGTCTTACTCCCAGCGTCTTTGTCACTGGCATTGATAACGGGCGTCGTCGTCGTCGTCAACGTTGTCCTCGATTTCCCTCCCTTTCCTTTCTTCTTACCGGCTGCGGGCGTAGCCGAAACCACGCCTCCCTCCGTGGCCTTGCCTTTGCCTTTACCTATGGCCTTCGTGGCTGTCGCCGTTACCACAGGAGCGCGTTCTTGTAGCAATCTACTCTGGAGATTCTCAAAAAGGCCGATCACTTTTTCGGTTATCCTTTCCAGGAGTCTCTCTTCCATATCTCGGGGGGGCTTTTTAGTGGACGTCCTCGTCTGCCCAGGCTCCCCTTGCCCGAACCAGAAGACATCCGTCCCACCCGGCGGATCTTCCCGTTTTCCTTTGTCCTCGCTGTTGCCAGGTGTCGCCTGCTCGATTATTTTTGCCACCCCTTTAATGGGTGGACGGATTGCGGCAGGCATGCCATTCTCAGCGATGTCTTCCAACACCGCCGCTCTAGTGGGCACTGCATCGCATCCATCCTCGCTCGTAACGGAGTCGTCGCTGATATTGTATCTCGGCCGTTTTCTGGGGACCGTTTCTCGTGCCGGAAATTTATTGTCCGGTTTTCCCGTCTCATTTCCTTTCCCTAGGTAAGCCGCGCCACGATTTTGTAGCGCTTCCTCGCATTTACGAAGACCCTCCGCCAGGCGCGCGTTGTCTGCGCGTAGAATTGCTATCTCACCTCTAAGCAACTCCAACTCTGCCTCTTGCGCGTCTTCACTTTGGGTCCTTTCCGCTCGCAGAGCCATGAATTTGGTCGCAGCCGTTATTGTCGCCGCGGCCTTGTTCAACGCTCCTCGATACGCGCCCGACATATTCGTCGTATTTGTAGCGACTTTATCTATCGCACGTACCTTCTCCAGAATTCTAGCAGGAAGGTCCCTCGTGGGGGCTTTGTTAAGCTCCTTCAGAGCCTTCATTTCCCACTCTTTTCTCCCTTTCGAGAGAACCGCCCCTATGGTTGGATCCAAGACCTCCCGTTTCAGTCGCTTCCGCATAGCCTTATCGCGGGCGGCGTCCCTTTTCTTCTTCCTTTCGTAGTCGCCCGTGGTAACAGGACGGCCGCGTTTGCGAAATATCGCGGGCCCTGTTCCCGGTTTGATCGCCAAGGCTTTCCCATTTTTCGTAGAGGAAGAGGATCCCCCACCGCTGTCGCTGTCCCTGATTATCTCCACATCCACATCCTCATCCGTGGCAGGTACTTCTTCCCAATCCGAGTTCCCAGTTGTCTCGGTCACCATGCGCGTTTCGTCAGCATCAGACGATACTTGGGTCGTGTGGATATGTCCCTTTCTTTTACCGGGATCCTCCAAAGGTGTTTGATTCTCCTTTCCCTCCTTATCCAACCCTCTTCGTGTGTCTAATTCACGCTGTCTCCTCTCCTTGACGCTTTTAGGCGCCGATAGGAAGGGCCATGCCTTCTTCTCCTCGAGTCGCGACTGCGACCGAGTTCTTCTCACGGACTCGCACGACGATGCCCTCGAGGACGACTTAGTCTCATCCCTTCTCGCACCTGCATCGTCCACCTCCATCTGCTTTTCATTATTTTTTGGTTGCGTCCCGTCGCTGACTGACGATGGGGAGAGACCAGGACTTTGCTCCGTAAAGCATCTCTCACCCACCGGGCCTGGGGTACCCGAACCCCCTGGACCTGTAAGTTTATTTTCCCGCAAAGACATTGTCCATTGTGAGATTTTGGTTTGTTTTCGGGGTGTCCTTCCCCTAGGCTGGTTGACTTCGCCCGTCTCACGAGCCCAGCCTGCCCGAGCCCTCGGGTATCCCCGGGTTCGCCGTACCCGTATCAAGGGCGCCCCCCAAAGGCCCCGAAGGACCCCCAGAGACCGCCCCCAACCCCTGAGGCACCGTCCGCCGGTTGACGGCGACGAAAGAACACCGCCACCCCCGCCCGCACGCAACGAGGGGTGGCCGGCCGAGGGACCTCGATCCCGGCCCCGGCCGAGCACGCTCGATCCCGGTCCCCGCCACGCACGAGCAGGAGACACGGAGCGCCCACGCCACCGCCGACCCAACGGACTCCGCACTCGTCACCGGCCCTTACGTCCGGTGACCAGACCCGCCGGCCCCGACCTGGGAATATGTCCCAGCGGCCCGACGGGTCACCCACCCAGGCAGCCCGACCCCGACCTCCGAATACGTCGGAGCGGCTCGGGACTGCCCTCCGTGTTGGGGACACCGTGGGACCACGTCCCTGGTGTGCAAGTCCCCAACACGGGCCTCCCCTCCGGTCGTCCCTGCACCACGTACAGGGACTCCCGAAAGGTGGTTACCCCCGTCTCCCCTGCCGGAGCACCGGCGTGCAATGGGTAATGAGACGAGGGTCTTCCCATCTCCTCGGCGAGACGGCATCCCTGCTCGCCTCGGAAGTGAGGACCTCCCTCCCGGATCCCCAAGACCCCGGCGTAACCTCTCCCGCCCCGCCGGAGCACCGGCGTGCAATGGACGAGAGAGGTCCGCTCCCCCCACAACGGGTCCGAATCGCCCGACCCGCCGGAGCACCGGCGTGCAATGGTCGAGCGATTCGAGACCCACCCC
>NW_020218538.1:0-3788 GCF_003070985.1 Temnothorax curvispinosus | reverse complement strand
TTGCCCAGGCTCATAGCATAATTGTCTATCCTTCCGATCATAAAGCGTCTTGGCTTTTTGAGACTTAATTTCTATACGTTGACATACAATGTTATGAATGAGATCCATTTTTCCTTTTAAGTGACGGAAATATTCTCTTTCCGAAGGATAGTCTCAGAACCAGGAGGATGTCCGCGAAGTAGATCCAAGGGTAATCTTAACTCCCGACCTAAATGCAATTCAGAAGGAGTGAAACCAGTAGTTTCATGTTTAGAAGACCTATACGCCAACAACCCTAATGGAATCCAACGATCCCAATCTCGTTGATTTTCAGCAACAAACTTTGCCAGATAATTTAACAACGTCTGATGTTGACGTTCCACCTGACCATTGGATTGAGGGTGAAATGGAGTAGTTCTTGTTTTTTTAATTCCCAATAACTGAGTTAGTTCCAAGAATAATCGAGATTCAAAATTTCTTCCTTGGTCAGTATGTAATTCCGAAGGAATGCCGTATCTAGAAACCACTTGACTCAAGAAAACTTCCGCAATCGTTTTAGCCCTAATATTTCCAAGCGGAAAAGCTTCCACCCATTTTGTGAAACAATCCGTAACCACCAACAGATATTTATTTCCCGAAGAAGAAGTTGGAAGGGGACCAAGAACATCCATTTGAATTCTTTCGAAAGGCGCACTGACATTGTAAATTTGCAAAGAAGACTTTCCTTTATCAGATGGCCCTCTCTTTGAAACGCAAACTTTACAAGTCCTACACCAATGTTCGACATCCTGCTTACAGAAAGCCCAATAAAAATGTTTCCGGATCTTCTCTAAAGTCTTATTGACACCAAAATGGCCACTTGTGGAAGAATCATGAGCTTTTTCTAAAATTCGCGAAATCATTCCTCAAGGAACTATAGTTTGAAAAACAACGGAACATAAATTTGGAAACTTCCATTTCCTACATAAAATCCCGTCTTTAATCACCAGGGAATCCCATTGGAGCCAATAGTCCTTAGCAGTCGAATCTCTCTGAGCTATTTCTTGACGAAGAGGTCGCCTATTCTCCTCTTTTCCACGATAAATTCCTACAATTAAAAGGTCCTCCAATTGCTGCTCCTTTTGAGAAGCGTTGAGAGTTTCGGAATTTTTCTCAAAAAATTCTTTAAGAAAAAAAGGAATCCCCCTATCAAAACTACAAATTCGGGAACAGAAAAAGTTTTCTTGACTCTCTGACACCGTTTCCTCAAAAACCGAAGAGAAAACGCTTCCTACCCCTATTTTTGAAAGAAAGTCCGCTCCTAGAATACACTCGTCTTTTATGGCCGCTATGATTACCGGAAAATCCAAAGAAAATTTCCCTATTTCGATTCCAACCACCACTCTATGTTTTACAGGAACCGTTTCTCCCGTTGGATAGGTCAAGAAATATCTCTCTACAGGAGTGGGTGATTTCAAAGGACCTAACAAATCTTCCCTAAGTATCGACACATCGGAGCCCGTATCTATTCTAAAGACGCAAGTCCGGCCATTAACTCGGCCGCGAAAACAAAAATCACTTAACCCGCTACTTATCCTACTTAATTTCGCAGGGCCTTTGCACCCCTGAGCCGAACATGCCCCGCTGAGCTCGGCTATTCCGAGTTTCCCTTCTCTTCCGTAGTTAGAGAAGGGCACTCCGACCGAAAGTGCCCTTTGGCACCGCACTGCCAGCACTCCTTTTTCTCACGCCCGAATCTCGTCTTGAAACCCGAATTCTTCTTAAAATTTACAGAACTCTTTTCATCTTTCTCATTCCCCGCCGATTTAATTTCGTTCCCAGCTCTGCCTTTTCCGAGATCTCTACTTTCAAATTTCCGCAAAAAACTATTCGCTTGGATGACTTTTATTGCCATGGCCCTCTCTATGGCGGCTCTCAAGGAAGTTAATCCCTTTAACTGAAGAGTTCGTTTTACGAAACCGTCAGAAAGCGCCGCAACGAACTGGGCGCACGCAATCTTATCCCGCACCTCGGCCGAGCATTCCGAATAGGCCAAACGCGCTAAACGTTCTAAATCCGCTCCCAAAACGGGCAGATCTTCTCCGGGTTTTTGTCTCCGATTAGTGAACTGGGTGTAAAACGTTTGAGACATATGCGCTTCGCCAAAACGCAACTCTAACCTAGCCTCTAATTCAGAATAGCGAAGGCTCCCGAATTCGGTTACCCCATCCAATACGGCACGCGCTTTCCCTCTTAAGCTCGAGGCTAAAGCCACGGTTCTCGAAGATTCCTCCCAGCCATTCGCTTGCGCAATTAAATTGAACTGTGCTAAATATTCGCGCAGAGGAACACTCCCGTCGAACGTGTCGGGCTTTAATTTATAACCGAGCGACGTCTTACTCGAACCTCCACACGCGGTGCGCCCCGCACACGAGCCCTCGCCCGTGCCCATCACACGCAGCGGCTCGACCGAATTTCCGCACGCGGTGCGCCCCGCACACGCGCCCTCACCCGCACCTATCTCACGCGTCTCTTCATTCAAAATTTCGCCGCAAGAAACGTTATTGGAGGGACTTAGCTGATGTACGGCAAGTTGCTCCTGAAGACGTGCCACCGCAGCGTCGCGTTCCTTCAGGCGAGCCTCCAACTCGCTGCGGAAAAGCTGTTGCCCCTGCTGCTCCAGCCGCCGCTCCTGGCGCAGCTTTTGAAGCTCCAAGTAGACAGCTTCGAAAGCGCCCGCCTCTGCCTCCGTCGCCCCCGCATCCTGCAGATGGGTCGCGCCCGTCTCCGTTGTTGCCGACGCCGCGGCCTGCGAACGGGTCCTCGGCGGGGTGTGCGTGGTCGTCATCCTGTTCGGGATACTGCGTTCGTCGCCTCGGATCCCGGACGAGCCCCCAAAATGTTACGCTCGTCGAGTAAGCTCGCCGCCGTAACACTATCGCGCACTCCACACTCGCGCACGTATTTCGCAGAACTCGCAAAAGGAAAGAGAACTCAAAAGAACTTAAGAAATACGTTTATTCCAAGCTCGTAAAACAGAACGCGTGCGGATTCCAAAAATCCGCCAGACAGAAAATCAATAAATCCATCAACAAACTCCCGTTGTCAAGGAGCGCGCTTCACAGCTTTCCGCGACTTCTCTACTCAGTGTCCAGCACGGGCGTAACAATATATAACTATATATATATTTTTTAAAGATAAAAAGATTTTAATAATTTTTAATAATTTTAAAAACATTTTTAAAAATATTTAATTAAAATAATATGTGTGTTATGTGTTTAAACATAGGCTCCTTCAAGAAGAAATAAGAAATGTACAAACTTATAAATTATTTTTAATCTATTAACTTATTTGTGTCTTATATTTCTTTTTCTTGTTTTTTTTTGCACTTTTTTGTACTGTTTTACGCTACATTTATTATTATTTATTATAGATATTATATTTGTTTATTTATTTGTTTACTATTTTTTCTTCTTTCTCTTATCTTCTTAATTTATTACTTATTCATGTATATACCGGGTGTCTGAGATCACCTGCCCACCCCTTTTCCTTCAAAAACTAAGCATTTTAGAGAAAAACGTTCCAGACAAAAATTATATAGTTTTGAGGGGATCATAAGATGATGTCATTGATTTGACCTTGGGTGGCATCGTTAAGGACAGGTGAAGGATACCTTTAGTTTCTTAAATGGGATTCCCTATTTTTTATTGCATATTCTTATAGCTTATGTCAAGAGCTTTCCAAAACACTAATGAATAAAAAAATAATGAATATGTAATAAACAGTTACACAACAAGTTTTTCTTTAAGAAAATTGTGTTTTTTTTTTAC
>NW_020218537.1:1754-3165 GCF_003070985.1 Temnothorax curvispinosus | reverse complement strand
AATAGATGTCATCATGGATATGGAAAATGTGATTATAAGTGAAACAAATGGACATAAAATACAAAGTGTTATCAGTGGTGAAATAAATCAACAGAGTGCATTAGAAAATGGCAACACGAACAACATGAGCGAAATAAGTAGAAGAGAAATCGAAGAATCTAGAAATGGTAAATACTAAATAATATTTATTTCTTTTTTTAGTTTATATATCTCTCTATTCTTTTTTTTCCCTATTTTAGTAAATATACTTCTTTCCTTTTCCATATTTTAGTAAATATACTTATATTTATATATATATAGATATATTTATAGATATATAAAGATCTATTTATAATTATAGATATCAGCATGGATGAAATGAAACTGAGTAAAACGGAAAATGTAAATAAAACAAATGGATATGAAATACAAAATGGTAATGAAATAGCTAGAAGAGAAAGCAAAAAATTTAGTAATGGTAAATCATACATGATTGTTTCTTTTACTTATTTCTCTATTCTTACTTTTTTTCTGAATTTAGTAAATATTTTTTTATAAAAAAATATAGATCTATATATAAAAATCTATTTACAATTATTATTATAGATATCAGCATAGATGAAATGCAACCGAATGAAATTGAAAACGTGATTATAAATGAAACAAATGGATATAAAATAAAAAGTGTTACCAGTAATGAAACAAATCAACAGAGTGAAAATGGCAGTACGAGCAGTATGAGTGAAATAAATAGAAGAGAAATCGAAGATTTTAGAAATGGTAAATAATTAACAAAAATTAATATTTTTTGGGGTTTTTTACTTATTTTTCTAATCTTCTCTTTTTTCTATTTTAGTAAATCTTATAAATGATAAATTAAATGGTAAATAAATGGTAAATAAAATAATTATCGTTTAGTAATTAAAAATAATAATTAATTTTTTCCATTTTTTATAATTTTACAAATGAGTTTGATCATCTATTAATAAATGCACTAATAGAAATTAAAAACCAAAATGAGTATTTAAAAAACTGTGAAGCTGAATATAAAAAAAAAATAAGAAGCGTAAAGAGCAGGATATTGATAAGAATAAAAAGAAAAAAAAGAAATAAAATGTAATTTATAAAAAATAAAATTTTCGAAATTTTTTATTGTATAATATAGCAATAAATTTATTTTCGAAATTTTTTATTCAACATGGCAATACAGTATGTTTGATCTTAATTCTGTGTGTAAATATTTTTACAATTTTGAAATATGTATTAATAAAATTTTTTTGAACAACAAACAAATTTTATTTATTGAAATTGATTACTTAATTAAAAATTAATTAAAAATTTATAAGATTTTTACGGGATGGGGGTGATAGTTTTTTAAATTGAATTTGTCTGTCTGTCATAGTTCTTAGGTTAGTATGTCTGTTTGTCTATT
>NW_020218537.1:0-1654 GCF_003070985.1 Temnothorax curvispinosus | reverse complement strand
TGATAAATTCTTGATTTCAATGTTGAATATTCAATTTTTTCGATAAACTTTTGACAATTTATAGCTTAAGCAATTTATAAGAGGAAAAAGAAGGATAAGTAACATTAATGGAAACAACGAATAAAGAAAGCAGAATAAAGAAGAAGTAATTAATATATGTATATTTGTAAGTAATATTTTGAATATATTTTTTAATTGTTCAATTATTTTGGAAATATTACATAGTAATACATAGTAATTATTACATAGTGATACAGAACAAAGAATTAATTAATAATATTTATTATCACATTTCCACGTCCGCGGCCACGTCCACGCTCGCGTCCGCGTCTGCGTTTTCGGGCTCTTCCTGTTCTCGCCCATCAAGCAGTTTTATGTTTTGCTGTAAAAATATATAATTTATATATTTACGTATATTATTTATTATTTCTTTTTATTTATTATTATATTTACGTTGAACTTGCGCTTTCAAAATATTATTATAAGATTATTATTATATATTATATTATTATATTATATTTACGTTGCAATGTATCCTTTTGATTTCCTAATGGCGGTGTAACTGCAGGCTGTGTAACTGCATGCTGTGATGGCTGTAGATCATTGCCAGCACCTATCACTGCAGACTGTGGTTGCTTGGCTAAAACAGCGGCCAGTTGATGCTGCAACTCTTGAACTTGCGCTTTCAAAATATTATTGGCCTTAGTAAGATCATCGTTATTGTGAATCTGAAAAAAGATATACATATATTAATAACCTTTCTCTCTCTCTTTAATCGCAGGGGATTTTAATATAGGTATAGTCGAGCGATGATAGAATTAATTTTTTTGAATAAAGAATTAAAGGGACAAGTGAATGAGTAACCTATAATAACGGACCATGCATGGCTAAAAGTGAAATTTAATATGAATAAAAAGAGAAATAAATATAAAAAATTTAACATCGATAATGTAGATTTTGACAGGGTAAAACATTTATGTGATAAGATATATAGAGTAGGAAATGTGAGTATGCGAAAGAAACAAGTGAATGAGAAACATAAAATAACGGACCATGCAAGGCTTGAAGTGGGATTTAATATGAATAAAAAGAGAGATAAATATGAAGAAGTTAATTGTACCTCATGTCGAGGATTTAATTTAAGGACTTAATTTAAGGAAAAACCGAGTTATGTAAATAGCCGAGAAGACTAATAAAGGCGCTCTCTCTCTCTCTCTCTCTCTCTCTCAAAATCAGACACCGCAACCGGCTCTTCAACATCGCGCGCAGATCCGGTGACATCCTCGATTTTCACATTTATAGACTTTTCAGAAACAATCTCACGCGAGATCTTAGACGAGCCAGAGAACAGTATCACACAGCTAGACTAAATACAATTTCTGATCCGTCCAAGATGTGGCGCGAACTTGCCAATCTTGGTCTTATCGAATCACCTCGTTCTTTACCCCTTAACTTTTTTCGCGTGATCTTTTGAATGCTTATTATGCTTCTATTTCAAACTGTTATCCTTCTTGTACACAATCCCAATTTTCTGATATCATATCCATAGTGCTCGGCGAACCGCAATTTCATTTTTCTCAAATATCCGTTGACGACCTGCGCTCTGCAATAGCTTCACCTTCCTCTCCTTCTTTTGCTTCTGGCTTTGATCAGT
>NW_020218536.1:0-2167 GCF_003070985.1 Temnothorax curvispinosus | reverse complement strand
CGAAAGTTACTACAGAAGTAACGCTCGCGTAAACATAGTAATAGAAAAAAATATCTTTTGTATCTGTTTCTACGTTTACGCGAGCGATTACTTTTATAGTAACTTACGATAATTCATTCGTTTACGCAAAGTAAATTATCATAAGTTACCACAAAATTCTGTTAACGCGTAAGAATTATCGTAAGTTACTACAGAAATAACGCTCGCGTAAACGTAGTAAGAGTATCTTTTTTATACGATTTTTTTTAAATATTTATATTTTAATACAGTTTTATTTGGTGGCGATTTTTTTTCACGCTTACGCGGAACATTTTAGCGCGTAAAAAAAGAGTTGGATATAAGCGGAAAAAAATAAAAATATTCTACCATTCTTATACAAAATTGAGCAATTCTACTTTTTTATAAGAAATATTCTACTGTATATTTTATGGATATAAAAATAATAATGTGAAAAATTAGAAATAATAACAGTGGACTTCCGCACCACCCTTGAGGTACCACCAATGGCGCGTTAGGTTTTTTAAAATGGACCTTCGCCTGGAGCCATATTGTACCACATTTTTAGACCTTTTCAGTAAAAAAGTTCAAATAGATACATTGATGTCATATTGCGTAAGAGCGCACGCAGATGAAAAATTGCATCAACATGTGACCGTGCGCAACACATCACCAATTTATCATATTTTTACTTTAGTATGTGCTCGAAATGGCCCCCCTCCATCCTCTCACAAAATGTAGCCCTTGTCAAAATTGCACGACGCACCCGGCGCAAGACCTGTGGAGTTATTGCACGGCAAGCTCGTACAATTCGATCCCTCAGATCTTGAGCATTAGCAGGTCGCGTTGCGTAAACTTGCTGCTTAAGATGACCCCACAGAAAAAAATCTAGCGGTGTGAGGTCTGGTGAACGCGGTGGCCATTCGTGGGGACCATAAAATCCGATCCAACGGTTACCGAATTTCTCATTTAATAACGCCCTTGTTGCCCTGGCAGTGTGTGCTGGATGGCCATCCTGTTGGAACCACATGTTAGCACGTAATTCCAACGGCACCTCATCCAACAAGTCAACAAGTTCATTGTTGAGAAATCTTCGGTATCGGTCACCATTGATCCTATCATCAATAAAATGTGGCCCAATGATGTGGTCTCCGAGAATACCCGCCCAAACGTTCACCGACCACCGGACTTGTGTATGCGCTTGCTGCATCCAGTGAGGATTCTCAGTGGCCCAATAATGCGAGTTATGGCGGTTGACTTTACCATCATTATGGAAAATACATTCGTCCGAAAACAGAATGTATTTCGAAAAATAATAATTTTCCTCACTCACATTAAGGAGCCATTGACAATACCTCAATCTGCGAGGTTTATCATTTGCAAGCAACTCTTGAGTCAGGGTTACCTTGTAGGGATGGAAGTAAGCCAATTTCAAAGCCCTACATACTGTTGCCTGGCTGACTCCTTGATACCGCGCGACGTCTCGTGTACTAATTTCTGGGTCATTAGTGACCTCTTCTAATATCCGTGCGGTATTTATGCGCGGTGGTCGTCCTGTACGAGGCAATAAAAGTAAGAGGATACAATTTTAAATTATTTTATTAAAAGATCTTAGAAATAAATATGTACCTGCAGGCTTAACAGGTCTAAATTGACCATTTTTTCGCAACCGCGATTCCAGCCTCAGAAAAAATGTATGATGTGGCTGTCTTCGCTCTGGGTATTTACGAGCATAAGCTCTCGCAGTTTCCCGCAATTGTCGGCCGCATATAGCGTACAAAAAAACCATGTCGCACATCTCATTATTCGTAAAATTGTGAGCCATGTTGACCGCACGTTCTATCACGTTTACGAAACACACGGGATCGAAGCGAGACACGGAATGAACAATTTGCTAGAATAAAGCTGTAGAAACAACGCAGAAACAGTGAAAGAAATAATTGAAGATCAACAGAATTTTGACAGAAAACTATCTTCTATTTCCGACTGAAAGTTTATGCTTTAAAATACCCAGAGCAGAAGTAACCAAGCCACATATTTTCGATGAGGCTACAGACTAGTTGTAGCTGTGAAAAAATGGTCAATTTCTCTGAAATGTTTAAATACATATTTATTTCTAAGATTTTATGGTAATATGATTTTAAATATTTTGTTCTTTTATCATTATTTC
>NW_020218535.1:364-4316 GCF_003070985.1 Temnothorax curvispinosus | reverse complement strand
TTTAACTTTAACATCATAATAGATTCGTCTTTGAGTTAAACGATGAACAGCATGTGGCGGCAGACAGGAAGGCCTCCAGTTTCTCAATGTGTTGTGATCCGGGACTTGAATAATAACAGCGAGGTCAGTAGTGTCAGTGGGTTCGTCTGTGATTGATGACAAATGAAGAGATTTGTCAGACGATATTAGTTTATTCTGGTCAATCAGTTCGATTTCTTCATCGGACATCTCTGATTCATCTTCAGATTCATCCAAGACATTTAACCTAATGGACGGCGTGGTTCCTGCTTCAATCTTATCGACCTCTAAACAAGTTGTATTGCTTGACTTATCCAGATTTTTAACCTGTTCTATGTTAATCGTTTCCTTGTTAGGTGTAATTTTAGTTGTCGATCTTGTTTCTTCTAATACCTCGTGTGGGCCTTTGGTGCTAACATCCCGAGGTGTGGTTATTGCGGGCTCGGTCCGTTTCCCTGTTTCGGGCAATTTAGACTGTCATGACCGATGTCTCGGCAACCAAGACACACCACCTGTCGACTAGCAGTACAGAAGCGTGTGGCGTGCCCCTTTTGTCCACAGTTATAACAGAACATTTTACTTTGATCGTAAGGTCCTCTTGAATAACTGCTTGTTGGCTGTTCCGTCCGTGAGGTCGCAGGATTAGTTTGTTTGTCGGTCTTATCAAAACGCTCTAAGTTCTGCTCGAGCCTGTGTCGAACCAGAGTTTTAGAGCCCTGAGGTTCCTGATGCTTCTTTGGTTTGCTTGGAATCTTCTGTTCAACGGCGTTTAAATGGGTGAGTTGTTCGCCATTATAATCATTCCCGTCGTCGTCGCTGGTCGATTGGTCGTTTTCGTCTCCTCTACCGGGGTTGGACTGAGCACAACTTAACTCAGTTTGTCTTGACTTTGGACGCGAGTTTTGCGATTCAACCGCTCTTTTATATAAATAGTTACGCTCGTTAATATAATGGAAAAATTCGTCATAATTCCTTAACGGCAAGTTTAGAATCTCGAATGTAAGTCGTGGGTTAAATTTGGCCAAAATTTGTTTTAATTGTTCTCTGAATTCGGGAGGTCGTTGCATTCGCTCAAAAAGAAGTCGCGCTCTACAGGCAAACTCGGCCAAACTTTCCCCTTTTTCGAATTTCAAATCTCGCACCTCAACGAAAAGATCGCCGTCCGCCTTTTTAACTCCCCACTGGTAACGAAAGGCCCTCGAAAAGTCTTTCCATGTTCGCCACGATTTTTTATTAACAAGATACCACGATCTGTATGGGCCTTCGAATATTTTTGAGAGACAAGGCACGAATAAGTCCTTGTGTACCCCGCTGATACTCAAGTAGTCTTTTAATATTAGCAAAAACTGATCAGGGTCCTTTTCGGTTTTAGGGAAGGTAATTTGCCATGTACTTACAATTCGACCAATTTTGAACGCGATAGAATTTTCATGATTGTCGACATTCGCAGATAGGGAGCTATCTCTGCCGCAACGATAATTCGGTGACACGGTATTTCTCTGCGCATAGTCTTGAATATTACGTGCGCGATTGAATTCATCCTCGTCGCTAGAGTTGCTAGATCTCCAGGACAGGGTATCCCTTCTCGAAAGAGCTAACCCTCGGTCATCTCGGAGCTGACCCGGGGCAGAGCAATCCCTTCGCTCATATGACGCGCCGGGAAAACAACCGTGTCGATCACACGCGTCGTAATACAGTAAACCTCGCTGAGCGCACGGGGGCTCGGCCGCAGTCGAGCTTCGCAACATTGATTGATAATCATTAGTTCGAAAATGTACTCGGCGTATTTCCCCTTCGATTGAACCTCTTTCACCGGATGGAGCATTCTGTCGTGAGTTTATTTCGTTATTTGAAATAACTTGAGTAATTTTATGTGCATTGAGGTCTTTATATGGAACGAATGCTCCTGAGGGATTAGATGGTTCTTTTCGAAATAAAGGGATTTCGCGATGCCTAATTGGCTGTAAGTTAACGGTATTTGTTTCGTCAGCTTCGTCATCGCCTAAGTATTCTGGTATAGAATTTTGTCTGTTGGCTTCCCCTTCAGACGCAAGATTAACCCGCGGAAATTTTTCGTTGGAAATATTTTGTCTCCCCAAATCTACATCATTACTGGCATTTTGAGTTCTCAATAAGTGGTTGAATCTCTCCATCAGAAGATCAACCGTTTCCTTCATAGACTCAATTGCGGTTAATCGACCGTCCATGGCGTCTAAACGGGAACAGACAGTTCCTAACATATTGGCGACCGGTGAAATTCGTGGTATTGTTCCTATAGGAGGGGTAGGTGTTCTGATGTAACCCCTGCCCCTCCCGACAGACGGAGGAATATTCACAGTATTTACGGTATTCGCCCTAACTGAAACGCTCGCGTTCGTATTCGGGTTGTCGGCTTCTACAATTGTTTCGCTTTCAATCGGAAGATTACTATCCGCCATATTTTCATTTGCTTGACCTAATGATACAGTTTGATTTAGAGTGTCTAAGGACGGAGTAGTATCTTCCATTTGCCGATTTTGATTTTTATTAGGCTTCCTCCTAGGCGGCGAGATAAACATCGAAGTCATCCTTTACTGAGCCGATGCCTTAATCTGATAAGGCTTTATTTAATAAAATTTTATAGTGCTAGATGTGCACTTCGCGGTGTAATCCACGAATAATAACTAATCAACCACGGAGGCAAGAATCGTCTTACCTAAAAAATTAATTTATCAATAATTAGTAAATATCATTATGAATAATGAATCATGTTCATGGAATCCATAAATAAATTATACAGTATCAATAACAATGACCAACACGAACCAGGGCAAGACCTTAGTTCCCCAAAATTTAAATAAGCCGCAAAATCAGAGCAAGATCTAATCAGCCATTGCAAGATATATTGATAAACTGTCATAAATTAGGGCAAGACCTTCATTTAGACAAAATTAATAAACGCATAATTAATAATAAATGTAATTTACATATTGTCATGAATCAGGGCAAGACCTTCATTCAGACGAAATTAATATAAACACATAATTAATAAATAAATTTAGTTTACGTAACCGTAATAAATAAAGAAATAAATAAACAAATAATTAAATAAATACATGGGCATAAAATTCAACAATATATAATAAATTTGCCCAAGGACATATCCATTTTAATTATTTCATTATAACTTATCAATTAATTTTGTCACATATATTCCGTACGAATATTTCAGGATATATTTAAATGTATACAATAATAATCTATTCGAATATCAACTAGAAGGAAATAGAAAGGAATTTAATAACAGCGACTTAATACGAGGTAAGCCACATATAAGAAAATGTACACAAACAGACCTGAATATCGGCGCAATAAACACCTCTGTTGCTATACGCGTTCGAGTACATTCCTGAGGGCTTGATTACAGCCACGAAATTTTGCTTAATATTCCATTCATTTTCTTTACTCTTATTAACAGAAATTCTATTTTATTTACAAAAATTTCCAACGGGCCCCACGTTGGGCGCCAAATGAGACAGGACCTATTCTTTCCAATAACTTAATTTAATAATTTACATGAATAAAGCCAACACCTAACGCGGTCGGGTCCATGACTGTTAGGACTCAGAAACTTTAATTTTCATTACAGTATTAACATTTTAGTCAAAGATGGGCGCCAACTAATTTTACGAGAATTAGTAACGTTAAATAATATTATAGTTGAATGGAACTCAGGGGTGGGAAGTTAGAAGGACCCATTATTTTATTTAAACGACTGAAAACTATAAAATTTACTTACTTACGTTCCCAAATGAACAAATTAGGTCAGTTGACTCTTTCTGCTTGTTCCTTTAAACGTGATAATTCCTCGAAAATATACCGACGTCGTATGTGGAGCAGGAACTCAACAGTACAGAATAAAAGAACGTTATCGAGATCAATATATATTTACTAA
>NW_020218535.1:0-264 GCF_003070985.1 Temnothorax curvispinosus | reverse complement strand
GAATTAGTAACGTTAAATAATATTATAGTTGAATGGAACTCAGGGGTGGGAAGTTAGAAGGACCCATTATTTTATTTAAACGACTGAAAACTATAAAATTTACTTACTTACGTTCCCAAATGAACAAATTAGGTCAGTTGACTCTTTCTGCTTGTTCCTTTAAACGTGATTATTCCTCGAAAATATACCGACATCGTATGTGGAGCAGGAACTCAATAGTACAGAATAAAAGAACGTTATCGAGATCAATATATATTTACTAAT
>NW_020218534.1:0-4023 GCF_003070985.1 Temnothorax curvispinosus | reverse complement strand
ATATATACGAGCTGAACGTTGTTCGCTCGCCGATGACGACGTGGGGTTTATTTCTCGCGACGCCGTGGGGCAGAGTAGTCAGTACCGACGGGCAGGTAGTCAGTGTATATCTATCCTAGACACGCGTTATCTGCGCGGTGGTTTGCGCGTGTTAATTTTAATCTGTGAAATATAACGCGCCGATCGCTCTCGGGTGAGCGTAATCCGTAAGAGTCGGCCGTAACGACCGCTACTGCCTGCCTAAAATGTCGTTACTCGTTATCTATCGAACGGACTGGTATGCCGGCAGTCGTTCACAGAATTACTAACCGGATGCCGATGATAGTTGCCGGTGAGACGACGGGGTAAGCGCGCCGAGGAGGAATTTCTCGCGCGGGATTCCTCGAAGAGAGAGACGAAGCCGTAAGACTGAGCGTCTGAGATTCTCTTTTCTTTTTCCGCCTCGTTTTTTCTTCCTTCCTCCACCTGTTTATTCGTATGTTTGTTCATTCTTTCGTTCATTCGTTCGTTCGTTCGTCTCGCGCTCTTCAAAGCGTAGATTCTTATGAATGCCGCGAGTAAAGGAGATTAACTCGATGGGAGCTGCGGGATGGATATATCCAGAGAGTCGATCGTTTCTCGCGTTTGAGTGTTTACACAGTAATTTCCGAAAGGGCTCTTTCACGGCGGTTGGGTAATATATCTTATGAAGATACTCGCGTAGTTTAACCGATGATGAGCACGGCGCGGCGGCTGCGTCGCGCTTCCGCGCCGGTATTGCGCGTATTTGCAGACGAGCAGACGAGCGGTTTTCACCGCTCAGCGATTCGGCTCGGCTCGACTCAGCTCAACTCAGCTTGGCGCGGCGCGATGCGGCGCGGGTGAGCGTCGCAACTGAAGTGCACCGATATATATTCCGGACGAAGTTAACGCGAGTAGGCGTCCTCCGCTGATCATCCTCGTGGAAACGTGTACCTCGCTTGATTTATATGCTTGATTTAGAGTGCTAATTAACGTGCCGACGGCAACGACGTACAACATGCGCCGAGCGCTTCGTGCGCACGCCTGTGATCGGTTCGTTTGACGCTGTACAACGTTAGACAAAAGTTTCGACGGCTAATTTGCTCACGACTTCAGGAAGGAAAGCGAGATTTAATTTGTGATCGAGCCGATATTTGAGAAAAACAACAATTTTTTATGCCGTTTTACAGTTTTATGCATCAAATGTACGACTATTTTATATAAACATAAAAAAGAATGTAAAAAATCGAACATTATTTATAAGAAGAGAATAAAAAGAATAATACTTTCTAAGAATATGTTAAAATTGCATCAGATATATAGCAAAACTTATACGTTATCTTCCAAGTAAAATTCAAATGATTTAAACGTAATGTTTATTTTATTATCCACTTTAGTATAGATTTATTTCTCTTATCACTTTATACGAGGTACTCTCAAGAGATAGTGTCATGTTGCAATGTTGCTCTCGTTCTATACCTCGTCGGTTTGGTACTCTTACCTTACTCTAGTTTGCTCGTTGAACGAGGAGGAAACAGCTTGCCTCACTTTTGCGAAGATTTGCTTTTTCTTGCTGGCGCCGTAGAAAATGACCGCGCTTCCTCTTCTCTCCACATCGTCTTTTTCTTGCCGCCTCCTCGATGTTTCAGCATCGTGGGAATAGAATCTTCACTAGTTACCCTCACTTTCGCACAAACATTAATCTTCATGACTTTCACTATGCGTGAAGAAATTTTTAGCTAAAAGAACGGCGTATAAAATGAAGCGATATATGGTCTGCTATCTGTTAAATTTGGCCGAGGTATATTTCTATACAAGCCGCGTATAAATATAAGTGAGATAAAAATGCAAATATATCAACATTGACTCTGTGAACTTATTATATACATTCAGTCAAGATATGTGATATATAAGTAAAATAAAATGTCGAATAAATAATCGATTAACATTTTTTATAATCAATTTATGATGTTGTTATTTCATGTTGATTAATGTGGAAATAATAAATTTGCGCGTAATTTATCATAAGTGCATTTTTATTTACTCATTAGTAGCAATACTTTTTTATGCACGATATAGTCAAAGACTTTATATTATCTTCCGAAGCGTTTTTTTAAACATGCTATTGATACCGTACGTTATTATTATTAGAAATGAAAGCTATCGCTAAAATTATTTTAGACATTTTATTTAAAATATTGGTAAATTATAGCTTTGAATAAAATATAAATGAAAAACAAGTAACTCTTTTATTTTATACGTTTGACATTTTAGCAATATAATAATTAATAATGAAGACAAAAAAAGATAATTTAATTACGAGTCTGTTTCTGTTAGCAAGTAGATAAAAGAATTGCATAATAATTACTAGTTATACATTAATTAATTTAATTTTACAGAGAACTGCAGCGTGAAAAAATCGGAGCATAATATAATTTTGCGTAGCATAGAAATCTGAGATATGTAAAATATTGTTTGCGTTATAATTAAATTAACTGTTTATTAATTATAATACTAATCGTGTTTTTAATTATAACGAAAACTTTTATCGAGAAACGTTTACCTTTCATTAATAAATAAATGCGGCAATTACGCGATGTGCTACGGAATTTATACGCGTCGTTCAACCGAAAACTACGATCGGAGCGCGTTACAAGTCATTGAAATCCACGTGACGTGCCATTCGGTCGCGTAACACACTCGGCGGCAGCCCCACGCGCTCGTAAATCGAGCGGAAGCTTTTGTGAATCTAGTGACACGGGGTCGGCCCAATTCGACGACCGACGGCGGTGGCGGCGGCGGTGGCGGCGGCGACAGCGGAAGTGCAACCGACAAACTGCGACTCGTGCATACATCTGCGAGCACGTTATCGCACACGCGGTAACGGGCCACGTCGAGCGAATGGTTTTGGTCGGTTTTGGTGGTGGTCTGTAGAGAGAGGGGGACACGCGGCTGTGGGAGCACAGCCATTTCCAAGTGGCTTCGACACGGCCTATTGCGCGTCACATTATCAACGACAGAGATCACGCGGCGTGCGTATTACTCGTGTCATATTGCGGTCTGACATACAAACGACAGACGAAGACGGCGTTAATTGCGTATGGATGAAGCGACCAGGGTTGGGTGAGTCCCTGGGTTGATTTGGAAAGGGTCGACAAGCGTTATACCTGCGGGCTGCTTCCACATTCGCGCATCACCACTACGATCGAGTCGACACCATTTAACCGGCGGCTACCGCTGCTATCATCAGCACCCCGGCAACTTGCAGAAACTGCACAGTGGAACTATGCATACAAGTTGTCGTATATGCGTATCGATTTTCTAACAATGTGTACGAAATATGTACTCGCGAATCAGCATCTCTCCCGCGTTTCCGTTTAATCTGATTGCCCGCAGAATGAAGGCGAATAGCGTGGGTGGAATTTACACTTGTAATGACCTCTCGACCGCCGAGCACACATACCTACATACAAGCACACACGTTTAGAATATACATGTAGCTTTCATGCCCGCGGTACGTAATGTACGAATGATAAAGGTTATCCATTCTACTCGATAATCTTCACTCACGCGCTGACACACGCATATCTTTTGCCCCTTTTCTCTCTTTCTCTCTTTTGGCCTTTTTATTCGCCGTTTTAGGTCAATCTCAGTCGTTCATCGAATATTTTGCCGCGCTTCTCTCTCATTTCCTGCCTCATACCGCAGTCTCCCCTCTCGGCCAAGGAGGGATCGCACCACTTCTCCAGCCTTTGTGTTTATTTTTCGAATCAGCAAATTATCGAAGCCGTCTAGTTTTTCTGCCTCCACCACCATCAACCTGCAGAGTGAAATTGATAGATTCGAGCTTCGCATTTGCGCCGGGGCATCCCATTTCCATATCCAAGTACCTACTTCCATCTCTAACCTCGCTCCCTATCCCGAAACCGCTCGATTGGTAGTTCCTCCGCTCTTCTGGTTAGCACGACAAGCTGAACATCACTCGAATCCTCGATGGAATCCCCGGAAAGTCTCTCTCTCTCT
>NW_020218533.1:0-1970 GCF_003070985.1 Temnothorax curvispinosus | reverse complement strand
CATGTTGCCAGCAGAGACAGAGATCATTAAACCGTCCTCTTCCATAAAACCACATGTGCAATTTATTATTTCTTCTCTCCGAAATTGATCTACTTTTACCAGTTCGCCGTTAATCATCATCATCAACCCTTCGCTCTCTATAATATTATTATTAACCTCCTAACGACACGACGCGAACTGTCACATCACGATTTCACGACACTCACGACACACACGTACGAAGCTCGCCGCGATCTCCCGCGATCACACCCGGCTTCGACCGGCCAATCACGCACGCGGAAAAGCGGCAACACTACGTGCGAGATATTTCGACTCGGAACGCTCACTTCTCGGGTAAACATGGATTTTTTTATTATAGACTAGAACAACACAGGCGCGCGCTACGCGCGCGCATTTATTTTATTTCACGACAATATAACTATACATTTTTTATATTTTTATTAGAAGTGAAGAGGTAAGTCGCTTATATCGACATAGGTCCTCTAAAGCGACACTTCCTTATTTCTCAAAAACTAAACACCGCACTTTATTAATGCTGATGAGGACATAATTTACTTATATAATTAAAGACGTAAAAACCCTTACTTTACACATTTATTGATTTTTATATATAAAATATGCTAAAAACGAATCATTCAAAAGCAATTATTAAAAATAAAATTTACCCAAATCTCTTTTACTAATTGTACAGTTTAAATAATAGTGAATATATTATTGATAATATTAGATCATTTTACATGTTTGTAACGTCCTAAATCTATTTAAATTTTTCTTTTTTTATTTTTCTTATATATACAATGCAGTTTTATATTTAAATATAAAATTAAGATGCAACATAAACTGGCATACTTATTGATAAAACAGATTATAAGGTAGTAAAAATCAAATAGGATAGAATAAAAAACACAGCACAAGAAGATCTTGCGGTGAAATTATGAAACAAATTTACTGGCAAATGCTGTCGGGATACTGCCAACATTTTGCTATGTGGGGTAAAGCAATTGTAAAGCAACACACAGTAACAGACTACAAAGGTAGAAAACGAAAGGTTTCAAGTTCAAATCCTGATCGGCTCTGTTAATTTTTCCGTTTACCCCTCTCGCTGTCCAAAATTTTTTTCCGTATCTTTCCTCCATCCTCACTACACTCTTTGTTTTCTTGTATATTTCCATGATTCTCTTTCCCAACTTCTCATTCACCCCTGGTTTTTTCAGACATCTTCCCAAAACCCTATTGTCCACTGAATCAAATGCCGCCCTTGGATCTAAAAAGCAGCCACTACCTTCTTTTTCCTCTTTAATCGCTTCCCTATCGCAAAATTCAGTGTGTAAATGTTGTCCACCACTCCTCTCCTCTTCCTAAACCCTGCTGGGCTTTCTGGAATCATCCCCTTCTCCACCATCTCTTCCCTCAACCTATTTGCTAATATCGACGCGTACACTTTGTACGCCGACGGTATCAGCGTAATCCCTCTATGTTCACTACCTTTTTTGCCCCTCTTTTTCGCTATCGGAACGACTACTCCGTCCTTCCACGCCTCTGGAAAACCCTCTCCTTTCCATACTCTCCCATAACGCTTTTCTTAAACCACTTCCCCCATAACTCCACACTTCATTTCCTATCTAGTCCTCTTCCGCTGCTTTACCTTTTTTCAGCCCTTTCAGCACTCTCTCTACTTTCTGCCATCCTATCTCCTTCTCTTTCTCCACTTCCCCATCCGATCCCTGCTCTCCCTCCTCTCCTAGAAGAAGCCTTCGCTTGTATTCCGTTTCTTCTAACATCTCCCTAAAGTATTTATCCCACTCCTCTAATGTTATCTCCTTATTAATTTTTACCCTTTTTCTCCTTTCCTTGTTTATTACTTCCCACACCTGCTTCTCTGTTCTCGTTTCTCTTGCCTCTTTCAGCAGATTTCTCTTTTCTTTCTTTTTCCTCACACTTTTCCTTATACTCCTTTCTTCTCTTATGAT
>NW_020218532.1:0-4941 GCF_003070985.1 Temnothorax curvispinosus | reverse complement strand
GTAATACATACGAACAACATTAAGCAATTAACTTTGCAGAAACAGAAATAATTATAGCTTTGTTTTTACACGATGATGGATGAAAAACTTACATATATTAAATTCCTGTATGAAACGAATACTGTTATTATATAGATTTGAAAATTTGATAAGTTATTTAGAACGCAATTTGATATATATATGAAAGTGTCTGACAACGTAAGTATAATGCCCATTTTTACCATTTGTACAAGTTACAAATCCAACTGCAAAGTGATCATTTTTTTCCCACATAGTTTCTCAAAAAATGATTATACGAGTGTTCGACGTAATATTTGATATATTAAATGGTAGCAATGAGACTTCTTATTCCGGCACCGTTGGCTTTGCAAAGAGCATTAAAGATGTGCTTGTGATTAGTTTCCTGCTCCATCCTCCTAGCTATCTCGTGCGCTCTTTTTGTGATTATAGAAGATACGCCTGCTAGTCGAGCGACATTGAATCCGTAAGACTTTGGACATGCCCCTTCGCTGAGCCTGTACAAAAACTTCACGGTCTCTTGTGACACTTCCTCCTCCTCCGTTTCCACCATGCATGCCTGAAAATTAAAAATGCATCGTAAAGTAGTTCATAAACTTCTTAAGAATACGTACATGATTAATATATATGTGTAACGAACTAGTAGCATAACTATAATACTTTCTATCTTTTGAATGAAAGATCTATACGAAAGATTTAAATATGTCGAAGCATCTCACCATATGAGCTAACGTGACTTCTTTATTGGTTTTGTAATCCTCAACCAAAGAATGGTAATGCGTTGAGAACAATGTGAGACACTTTAGCTTGGTCAATGCATTAACGACCGCAGCCGCGATTGCTGTACCGTCATAGGTTGATGTGCCGCGTCCTGTGGTAAGGAAATACTTTTTATCAATTTTTTTATCAATTTAAAGGAAAAAATAAGTGGCAGTTTGATGATTAAAAGACGCAGTAACACGATATAGTAATAGAATCTTGCGAGAAAGTCATTATGACGGTAATAGATGCGCTTGTTTCGAATATATTGATATGCGCGTGTAGTTTTCTGCTTGTTCTTACCCAACTCGTCGACAAGAACCAGCGAATAGGGCGTAGCATGTTGCAGTATCGCAGCAGTTTCACTTAGTTCGACCAAGAACGTACTCTGACCGGCCAGAATGTCGTCGTTCGCGCCCAGTCGCGTGAAAATACGGTCCACCAGGGTTATGCAGCACGAGCTGGCTGGAACGTAGCTGCCCTAGTTATGCAAGGAAATTAAATTCATGTTTTCATGTTTTATCGACGTAATAACCAATTGGTTGCACTCGCGTGTATGTTCCTTGCGAGACTTACTATTTGCGCCATGATCGTGATCAGACCCACTTGGCGCATGAGGGTCGATTTGCCTCCCATATTCGGACCCGTCAGAATCATGAAAGAGGCGGCATCGTCGTTTGCCAAGGAAGTATCATTCGGTATAAAATTGTCAGACGTGATGCAGGGATGCTTTCCGTCTTTTATCCTGATGAATACCTACAAGAATGGCGCTCATTGTCGTTGTTGTTCCGGTAAAGGAGTAATCATTAATCTATGACATTTGTTACCCTAAAGATACTCACCTCACCATCCGATCCGTCGTGTATCTCCGGGATACACATATCACCGTTTCGCGCGTAATCCGCGAGAGAGATGAGCACATCCATGGTGGCTAATTTGTGAATGGCTGCGTGCCACATATCATACTTTTCGCTGAACTGCGCAAATATTCGCCGGTTAAGATCCTTCAGCACCTTATCCTTGTGCTCTTCTGCATTCATTTGTCTCGCCAAAAGCTCCTGCAATGATAAAGATCAATTTTTTTCTTTTTTATATCTACAGAAACACTGACAGGTTTTTCTAAAATTAAAAAATGTGAATTATTATTCTTACCTTTGCCTCGGCGGTATAATAACGTTTGAAGCCTTTTCTTTGCGACGTTAATTCGTACCCGGGGCCAACTTTCTTAACTTGCGATTCGGGAACTTCGATTTGATAACGTTTTCTATCTGCTCCGTGGAATGTTATTTTTACACCGAAGTGTTGCTTTTGTTTTTCCAAATATCTGTCTAAATCTTTCTTATTCTCCGCGAGCTCAATTAAAACTGAATCATATTCAGCATCTACTCCCTTTTTCGGAACAATATAGCCTTGCTTTTTAGCTTCTTCGTGATCAAATGCGGTCTGAAATTATTATAATGCCGCAGATAAGTCAAGTAAAAAAAGAAAAGAAACAATCGGAGGAATTGAAAATGAAAGCGCTACCTTAAAATAGTCTAATGTCTCCCTTAATTGGGGGAATTCACCGTCCGGTTCGTACCGAGTATAACGAGTTATCAAGCTACTTTTAAAATCTGTAAAACGCAGATTATTAGACATAAAAATTTATAATACGTGTAAAAAATTAAAATAAGAACATACCATCAAACAGTTCGATGAATTTCAGCACTTCTTCGAATTTAGCGAGTGTCGTGGTGAAATCTACAATCACCCTTTTTGAATATGTGGGGCCCTCAAACATTATGGCTCTACCGTCAGGATGATCTTTCATTCTAGCAGCATTTCCCTGAGCGTGTATTCTGTTAAAATGAAAAATATATATGTTTACATTAATATTTTAGATTTGCTGAAGCGGAATTTATCATCGCCAGTAATTTTTTTCAACTTACTTGCTCAAAAGTCTTTCAAGATCTGGTAGAGTTGACAAAATTGCGCGAGCCGACTGCATCACGTCCATTCGATCCACTAATTCCTGTACAGCTTCCTGGCGCTCTATAATAACGTTTTTGCGGCAAGATGGCCTGCAGATCCATTCGCGCAGCAATCTAAAAATACATATTTTTTAGAATATTAGCTTATTTAGCTTATAGAATATACATAAAAAATAGCACATTCGAGATTTACCTTTTACCGAACGCAGTACAGCAACGGTCTAATATACCAATGAGTGAACCATCTCCGAAGAGCCTTAGATTTTTTATTGTAACAGCATCTATTACCATGG
The DNA here is from genome assembly GCF_003070985.1 of Temnothorax curvispinosus. Lineage (NCBI taxonomy): Eukaryota > Metazoa > Arthropoda > Insecta > Hymenoptera > Formicidae > Temnothorax > Temnothorax curvispinosus. The sequence goes on along the minus strand of NW_020218532.1, from coordinate 1,901 downwards.
TGTTTGCGTAATTGAGACCTGCGCGGCTGCTCGCGGCCGAAAAGTCCGGCGGAGTGTAAGTATTGAAACAGCCTTGCGCTAATAATTGCTGTTCGAGTAGGAACTCCTTCAGCAAATACACGCATCCTCCTAGTGCGTGTATTGCCAATTCTTTATTATCTGCCGGCGTTAAACCCAAACTATCTCCTGATGCACAACAAAAAACAATTCATATTACACACGCATTATCATAAATATGAAAAAACAAAGAAAAAGATTTTGTTAAATTATGATCAATTACCTTCGTTTAAGTAGGGTTTCAGACCCTCAGGCCATGCGAAGCTCGAGTCGTTTTCCTTTTTGAAATAACTGCCTTCGTGAAGTTTCTTTAAAAAGACAAACAAGGAATATTTAATACATACTAATAATTTATCTAAACAATTTTGAATTTTAATATACTAAGCATTATCTGTGTTACTGACTTTCAGTACAGTTGTAGCAGACCAGAATTGTGACTCGCGTTGTAGCGGTTCTTTTAGCGCCACTGGTAGAGTGTTGTTTATAAGCTGCAAAGTTTTTTGCGATAAGGTACCACGTTCATATATTACCTAAGAGACAAAGCAGAAGTCAGCATTTATACATGTTTATCAGTAAATGTGTGTAATATTTAAATCATGATCTCGTACGTGAACCGGTGGATGATGAGCCAGCAGAGTCAATAGTCTCGAATTGCAGCGATCATCGACAAACTGGCCAAGGTAAAATTCACCTATTGTCGTATCTATAAAGCATACTCCAAAAGAACTGATCGTTGAAGCGAGATCACACTTTTCAACCAGAGATAACAGATAATTGGAGTTTGGTGTAGACGCTTCCACGTCTAACGGAGTATACACTCTTGTACCCCTAGTACTGACTTGACAAATTTCGCGCTTCACGACTTTATCGAATTTTGTCGGTCTAGCCACTGCAAACAAAAAGATACAGATGCTCAATGTTTCGAATGTATTCATTTGCGTGAAACAAAATATATATTTCTGTGCAATATCATACTTTTGCTGCAACGCGCCGCCATCATTTCTGGATTCTCAGTTTGCTCAATTCGTGCGACTTTGTATCCTCTCTCTATTAGACTCGCCGAATAACGACCATATCCAATTTCAGGGAATCCGGAATGCGCAAATTCACCCTACAATAAAATACTTAATGTTACATAATGAATTCAGGAGCAATTGTGACAATTTTCCTAAGTATGTACATAGACTTACTCGCATGTACGTAAGACTAAGCTCATTGACACCGATAACCGCATCCATGTGATACAACTCGTAGAATTTGCCAATTTTGTAGAAAAATACACAGTCAAAGTGCTTACTTTTTAATTCCCACCATTGCCTCATCGCCTAAACAAAATTTTAGAATGAATAACTGTAACGATGTTAATAGGTAACAAAGCATTTTACGACAGGAGCTTCTTCTTACAGGAGTTTGATTATTTAAGAAATCAGTGGGGACGTGGATCGTTTTGGGATCATAATCTGGATCCTTCGGTGTTTTTCTGTTTATATCCCTTATCTTTTCTGGTTGCAGAAACTCGAATTTCAAATGAGGCCAAGTAGGCGTAGCTGGAAGTCCATTGCTTACAGGTTGATTTTGAATTTGCGCAGGTCGTTTCGAATCTTTCTTGTTCTACAAAGGCATTGTAAAATCCATTAATTTTTTTTTGTATGGCAATATTCAGTCGAAAAGCGATTATGTTGTATGAACGCTGGTAGCAATAAGTGACGATTATCCTTAGCAAGAGTTAATTATTTAAAAATAAGAATAAAAAAATATAGACATCAATCTTGTAATTAATTCGGTTTTAACATAAATTTTTTTTATTAAGTAGTCTGATAGATTATGGCATACTTTCTTTGTAA
>NW_020218531.1:0-3990 GCF_003070985.1 Temnothorax curvispinosus | reverse complement strand
CACCAGCTCAGCTGCGTCAGCTCAATAGGAAGATGGTGCAATCGTCGCTCACTCATCTTTGGCCCGCTCATTACACTTAACATTACTCGCTACGGCCCTGGCTCAGATCAGCTCATCTGTTCATACTCAATGCGTATGGCTTCTCATCGATTCAGGTTCAGAACTTACATTTGTTTCAGAATCTCTCGCTCGTCAGCTCACCTCACTCAAGATCAGACGTCATTATTCAAGTTCACGTTCTGCAGGCGTCAGCGAACATCCTGCCATCATTCAACGCGGCACCCCAGGAATGGCCACATCTCACCAAGTTAACCTTGGCTGATCTAGATTTTCTGACACCACGGCCAGTGGATATCATCATTGGAGCTGACTCATATGGACAGATCATCAAGCCCAACATCATCAAACGAGATACATTGATGCCAATTGCGCAGCTCTCTTCGGATAGCTCATTCTCGGACCTGTTAATACATCATCATCGGCAATTGCAACCGTGCATCATGCCTCCGTTTGGGAGGGAGAAGATGCTCTTGACGACTTGCTGGCGAAATCTGGATACAAGAAGGAGAGCCTGCGAGCAACAATCTTGATCTTATTCCTGACGAGCAAAGATGTGAAGAACATTTCAAGAGTACTGTTTCACGGGATTCAACAGGTCGATACACAGTTCGACTTACACTGAAATCATCACCTGATACTCTTGGCGATTCGTATCTCACTGCGCATCGATATTTGACAGGTTTACAAAGAAGACTCTCACGAGATGACAATTATCGACGTCTGTATCATCAGTTTATGATACTCTATCGAGAGCTCAATCACATGAAGAAGGCTTCGCCCGTTTCCAGTCAGCTCACACAATATTATTTGCCACATTAAGGAGTGCTCAAACCAGATAGTGCAACCACTAAATTACGTGTGGTATTTAATGGCTCGAGTGCATCTACATCCAGCCGCTCACTTAATGATCTCATGCACACAGGAGCCAAACTGCATTTCGACATCACCGATGTTTTGCTCTGGATTCGACAAGTTCGGCACTTAGTTGCCACTGACATCACCAAAGGGTATAGGCAGATCAACGTGCATGAAGATGACTGAAAGTTACAACGGACTCACTGGATAGATGAACAACTCAATGAAGTGCCATATCATCTAACAACGGTCGATATGTTGATGACAATTCTGGAGGTGACGACATCGTTCAGCAGGTAGTCAATACTGCTCAACGGACTTGTGCATGGCGGGCGGCTTCCCATTAGCAAGGTGGCACGCGACTCATCAAGATGTATACTCACTGCGGTTCAAGCAGAAAAAGACCAGGGCTCACAACCTACATTGACAATTGCGTAACCAAAAGACTCGGATTACGATGGCTTCTTCAAGAAGATTCATTTACATTCTCAACAAGGATCTCGTCGCACACCGATCATCTCACCAAACGCCTCGCTTGGTCTGAAGTGGCTCAGATACTCGATCCATTGGGCTTTGTATCACCAGTGGTGATCAAGGCGAAGATGCTCTTGCAGGAGTTTTGGCTACATGAAGCTCCAATGGGATAAACCACTGCCATCCCAGCTCTCATCACGGTGGCTCATTATCAGAAAAGAACTCACAAGCTTGATCAAGCTCTTAATACCTCGGTGGTACAACCAAGGTAGCACCCCTCAAATCACATGGAGTACCTCGTCAGTGGAATTTTACGACTTTTCTGATACTTCTCAACTGGCAATGGCTGCAGTCGTATTTATCACCGTCCACGGCTCTAATGGCGCCACGATTTCATTGGTGTGCTCCAAAACTAAGGTAGTGCACCACTCAAACGGCTCACCATCCCGAGACTTGAACTCACTGCAGTACTGCTGCTCTCAAGACTCATGCCATACGTTCAAGCCACCTTGAAGTTGAACGTTACAGCAACTCACCTGTGGACGGACTTTGTTGTGACACTCACGTGGATCAAATCTCATGCATCGCGCTGGAAGGATTTCGTGAGAAATCGAGTTTCTCAAATTCAAGAGCTCACTGCGAACGCACATTGGAAATACGTACCAGGTACGTCCAACCCAGCCGACTGCGCATCACGAAGATTAACTACTGCTCAACTTCAAAGCCACTCATTATGGAGGACGGGACCACCGTGGATTCTCACACCTGAAGCATGGCCATCTCAACCCGCGCTTCCGGACGAGTTGAACGGTCATGAGGCTCGTCCTGGCATTGCTCTATATGCAGCTGCATCTCAGCCGGACTATCATTGGGATCTCATATACAAGTACTCAACCCTTATTGAAAATAACAGCTCTTTGTTTCAGGTTTATCGCTCTCTTGAGAGGGTCCTGGGACGGGTCGTTGGACTCGCACTCTGCTTTGGAGAAGGCCAGATTATTCTGGATCAAGGCTACTCAAGCGGCATACTTCACGCACGAGATCAAGATGCTCACGGCCAACTCGAGACTACCAACTGCTCACGCAGTCAGTCGATTGACTGCGTACATAGACGCTCAAGGACTCATCCGAGTTGGCGCCCGTCTCAATCAACCAACATTGGATCAAGACAACAAACATCAGGCGATTTTACCTCGCCACTCACGGTTCTCAACCTCAATCATCGCCCACGCCCATTTGCGCACCCTGAATGGAAGAACACAGCTGACATTGGCTCATGTCAAACAACAATAATGGATCATCGGCGGGCGGGCTCCGGTGAAATCTCATATCTCACGGTGTGTCGTGTGTGCTCGGCAGAGGGGGATCTGTGCTCATCAACTGATGGGCCAACTACCTCTCTCTCGGGTTACGCCGTCACGTCCGTTTGCTCATAAAGAAGTTGACTATGCCGGACCGCTCACTATCAAGACATGGAAGGGACGAGGTGCAAAAACATACAAGGGATGGATCTGTGTTCGTCTGCTTCTCCACCTCCGCAATTCACCTCGAAGTAGTCAGTGACTACTCATCAGAAGGATTCATAGCAGCCTTCCGAAGATTCTCAGCTAGAAGGGGAATTGCTCAGACCATGTATTCGGACTGCGGGACAACATTCATTGGAGCAGACGCCGCGCTCAAGAAAATGGTCATCCAGGGCTCTCAAGAACATCACGGTTGCTAAAGTTTTACAACTTAATGACACAGGATGGGAGTTCAACCCACCAGGCGCTCTACACATGGGGGGCAAGTGGGAGGCGGTAGTAAAGTCTGAAGTTTCATCTGAGACGGACTATCGGGGAGGCTCTACTCACGACGGAAGAACTCACAACGTTGCTTACGCAAACCAAGGACATTCTCAACTTGCGGCACTTAGAACCGCTGAGTGACGACCCTGAAGACGTCTCAGCGCTCACACCAGGTCATTTCCTCATTGGAGGTCCAATCACTACCATACCCGAGCCATCTCTGATTGACCTAGGAACCTCACGACTATCTCGGTGGCAGCTCATCCAGCAGCATGTTCAACATGTTTTGGGCATAATGGTCGGCTCATTATCTGCAACGCCAGCAGGCGATATCCAAGTGGCATCATCCTAACAACAACATCAAGATGGGTTCCATCGTGCTGCTCACCGACGAACGCTCTCCACCGTGCAAATGGCCACTCGCCAGAGTAACAGCTTTGCACCCCGGCAAGGATAGACTCACCAGGATGGTTACCCTTAAGACAGCCACGACACTCACTCGGCCAAGGGCCAAGCTTGCCATATTACCCATTTCAACCGGATGAAGGATCAAGAGTAAGGAATCATCAACAAGGTTGCTGATGGCGGGCGGAATGTTCGAGATTCCGTTAACGTTGCGCCGTCCGATCAGATGGCAGCATCGATCGGGTATCGACGCCCGATCACCGCGACAGCTGGCGCACGCACGGGCGCGCTCATCGCCAACGTCTTCCTCGCGATATTCAAAGTCGTACAAATGGCCGCGCAGTGATCAGACGCACGACGTGTCTGTGCATTTTCGATTGTGACTACACATTGAAGTGCCCACCGCAGT
>NW_020218530.1:0-2129 GCF_003070985.1 Temnothorax curvispinosus | reverse complement strand
ACACACACACACACACACACACACACACACACACACACACACACACATGTAATGTACTTATAATATATTAATTTTCTGTACTTTCAGTTGGAAATAGATTTTGAAACATTGCATCCAGGACGCAATTTAAAGCTGTATTTGGCTTGGCCAAAATTATCTGCCTTTATAATTGATAAAATAAAATCTAAAGCAAAAAAACGTTTGGATGATGTTTCAACAGCAGGTAGGATATTCGATACTCTTTTCCATAATATTGTGACTATTCAAAATAGCTTTAATATAGCTACAATATCTTTGTTATAATTATCTTTATCTGATTAGATGGTTCCTTGGTTGCAACTTTATCCTTGATACCTCATTTATTTCCCGTGATAACAGTTAAAAAAGGACAGCCGAGAAATTGGAGACCCTCAAGAAAGGAATGTGAGGAAGGCTTTCTTCTACATGTGAGAGTAAGTATTAAAATAAAAATCCATTTTATTTTATATATGTTGTATATTTCATTATTTGCAGAATAAAAACTGTATAATAAAATAAAATTATGTAAATTATGCGTATTCTATAAGATTATTTTTTTTTGGTAGACAATTGCTGACCTTGAAGCAAAACTACATGAGCGAACGGTTAAATTAAAATCATTTGGATTGACTTCACAACCGATTGCGGTAATAGTTGGACCTACTTTCGATGAGATTACTCAATGTTTTGTTGTGATCAATAAGTACAGATATGAAATGGAGACACCTTTAAAGGCCGTAGACTTCGTCTTGAAGACTTGTAATGCTCTAAACGTCCGATACCCTTTTGAAGTAGAGCAGGCCTTTATGTTTTTGCAAAGAGCTGTGTACGATTTTGAAACTGCATGGGACAGGCAAAAGAATTCCCAGTTTACTGCTGCTGTTTTAGCAACAACTCAGGAATTTAAAATACTTTAAAAATATATATTAATCGTTACTAAAAATATCCTGATTGCATAATGCCTACATGCTTTCTGTGCAAACAGACCGTAAGCTCTGTAAATGGTCTATTAGTACATCTTAACATTAAACATAATATGGGTTCATTAACAATTTTTAAATGCGGTGAAGATGGATGCAACCGAAAATGGTCTTCATGGAACTCTTTGAGATGTCACTTGGTTGGATCTGATCATAATTTTCTTGCTTGGCCTGCTTTGAAGCAACATTCTCTGCAAGAGCAACAGCTTTGTAAGGTATTAATCAAACCTACTGACACAGAAATTGTTAGTGAACCTATTAACAATGTTAGTATAAGTAATAATAATACAATCTCGGTAGAATGTAGTAGGGATAATTCTTTATTAGCAATAACTCCTACCGAATTTCAATCTCTTGTAAGAACACATACTGACGCTTTTGTTGCAAAGTTATGGTACAACTTCAATTCCACGAAAACATATCCAATCTATCATTGAGGATAGCTCTACATTTCTCATGAGTGGTCACATTTCTATCTTAAAGGAAAAAGTTCTTTTACATCTTAATGCGGTTAATTATAACAATGAAGCAGTGCAAGATATCATATCAATGTTTCATTGTTTAGAAAATCAATTCGATCACCTTAGAAATGAATATCAACGGATGACATATTTTAAGTCCTGTGGCAACTATATAGCTCCTGTTCAATATTACATAGGTAAAAAAAGAACACGTAAAAAGGTCGGCACATTTATTGCTGAAAAGGTTAAAGATGTCTGTGGCTATTTTATTCCTTTAAGGCAAACGTTAAAAAAATTTTTTGAATTGCCCGATGCTTTTACCGCAACAATAAATTATATAAATTTACTTGAAAAATCAGATAATGTTAATAACTTCATTCAATCCGAACTTTGGCGTCATAAAAGAGAAAACTTCAACAGTGATGATATAGTTTTACCACTCTTTGGATATTATGATGATTGGGAAGATAATAACCCATTAGGTTCTCATTCTGCTTCCCTAGGAGGAGTATATTTCTATATACCGTGTTTGCCGCCCGAGTGTATATCTCGTTTGGAGAACTACTTTTTAGTTCTTTTGTTCAAATCTCAAGACCGTAAAGAATATGGAAACCAGAAAACATTTGCACCACTGATTGAGGAACTTAATTATCTAGAACATGTTGGAATA
>NW_020218529.1:0-2555 GCF_003070985.1 Temnothorax curvispinosus | reverse complement strand
CAGATAGAAATGGTCAGCATTCTCATTAGTACAGGAAATTAATGAAATTAAATTGTATATATATATATATATATATTAAGATTTTTATTATTTTTATATCTCGCAAATGGTTGGGAATTTGATGGGAGTGTATAGGAAACATATTGCAGAACTTTCACTAAAGTATAATATAGCATTGGAAAATTTTATTGTTAATATATGTATTTGTTAATAACAAATTATTAATTAAATAAATTGGTACTTTTTAATTTACATATTGATATTGTTAAGCTCTCCTTAGTCGTACGGGTTTAATTCTACAATGAAATAATTTTTTTTATGAGCCACTTTATTTTATTGTTATAAATATTTCGTAAATAAACAATTGCAGAAATTAAAGTTATTATCATTTTTCGTAGGTGTACTAATGCAGAGTTTATGTGCGCGGTCAAAATTCGTATGGGTTTTCGTAAACAGTTCAACGCTTCAATGTCTCAATTTCCGCTTCTTACGTGCTTCGTTTTTCGCTAGGGGTTCAGTTTCGCTACCACATAGCCAGCTTCTGTGCTCTTTATCATGCTCTGGAAAGGACGCTCACCACAGGACCAAATGACAGCTTTAGCAGTGCTATCAGTTTCCCAAGGTTGAGTAGTGAGATGTCTGTATGGCTCGGAGATTATTGCAAGATCTGCCTTCAGTTCGCGCACGGTCTGCATGAGCAGATCGTGCGCAGCCTCACAATGGTTGAGGTTAAGTTGTACTATTAACATTACCGTTTACTCTTCACCTTCTGAAGTGCCTCTTTAAAGACTGGGCATCTGCTACTACCAGCTATGTGGGCACACAATTCTTTGTGTCATCTTTTTCGAAGCACAGCGCGCATCGGGCTTCTTTCTGACAGGTGGCGGCCTTGTGGCCCTCTAGTCCACACTTGGTACATAGTTTGGACTGGTCCACTTTACTCTTGCATTTAGCGGAGAGATGTCCGTAGTGCCAGCACCTAAAGCACTTGGTTGGCCTCTCCACTCTTCTTATTCTGCAGTTAACCCAGCCAATCCTGATTTTGCCGTGTTTCCCCAGGACCTTTTCTACCATCAATGTTGCCAGTGTCACTGAGGCAGTCTGTGTGCCTCCGTAAGCTTTACGCAGTGATCTGATGGCATCCAGCACGACTCCAGACTCTTCCCCAGCCGCTTTCTGCAATGCTGCAAGGATCTCAGCCTTGGTCGTCATCTCGTCGAAGTCCCGAATTTCAATTTCTTCTTGCGGGCCCTTACTGATTACTATGGCGTCGTTTTTGAGAATATCGGCCATCGTTTTTTGAAGGCCCTGTCCTCTATCTGTGTTCTCCTTCGTAAGTACGATTAACAGGTCGCCAGTAGCCGTCCTACGAATTTTATCCACTGAGGCACAGACCTGATCGTTTGGGACACCCTCTTTGACCCGACGAAGTATATCCGCATACTTTTCTTTCTCATTCGGGCGAACTATTAGCACATTTGACCTTGACGCTGAGTTTCGTGATCTCTTCTGTCGAGTCCGCTCCACGGGTTGCTTCAAAGGCTGCTCTGTACTTCGCTGTTTTTTCTTCCGGGATTTAACCTCCTGCCAGTCCTCTGTCATTTTTTCAGAGGGCTGTATTACATTTTTGGCGGTGGGTGGAGTAGGTCCTGTCTCCTTCCTCTTTTTTGGATCTTTGTTTCCCGATTCGGGTGACTTCATTTTCCGCTTGGTGTAGCGGACGTCACATTTATCCGTTGAGGCTGACTCAGCATCAGCGTCGGTTCCTGTGTCTATCGTCGACGTCGTCTCCGCGAAAGTCCGAGCACGTGATATTGTTGGCGTGCGCATAGTTTGTGGCGTAACAAAAGTAGCACGTTGGTGTGTTACTCGTGCATCTTCCAGCGTTTTCAGCCTCTTGAAAGCACTTCCAATGCCGGCCACCTTGCTTTTAATCTCCTTGTGGACATTCACTTTCGGTTTGACGAAAGCTCATTGATGAGCGTCTCCAAGCGGTCCCACGCTTTCGTCCTCTGCATTTCAGCACTTGCATCTAAGGCTGATTGCTGGTTATGCTGCCCAGTGTTTCTTCCTTTCCCTTCGTCGTTGTTTTGTTTTTTGTTTTTTGACTCGTGCGAGTGGTCCCCCCCAGAATCCACGGGACCGGCGCTGGCCACCAAGGCTTCCACTCGGTCGGAACCAGCGGTGAGATTGTTCTCTAAAAAGGAGGTGCTCACCTGGGGTAATTTGTTTTTATCACACCCTGCCATGTTCGATTTATTTTCGGGGTTTCTTCCCCTAGCTGATTTTGGTCCGCCCTGGGTATTTTATTTCCCCAGCACCCTCCATTTTGGCGAGTTCCCCCTATCCGCCACCTGGGGAGGCGCCCAGTTTGGGATCAGCAACCCCGCTGGGCGTGTGTGTGTGTGTGTGTGTGTGTGTGTGTGTGTGTGTGTGTGTGTGAGATAATCGACAGAATCTTGTGACCCGTTTTCGGGCACCGCGGGGTATCGGGTTACACACGGGTATCGGATTTCGCGGAGAGGGGGGAGTCCGGGGAGGTAATCGCGGGGGGG
>NW_020218528.1:0-4577 GCF_003070985.1 Temnothorax curvispinosus | reverse complement strand
AAAGTGTATGCGTGAACTATTTTGACATATATGTAGGATCGTAACGGAAAGAAACACAAGGTTTATAGGAATAAGCGAAAAGAACTTTTATTAAACAAAACGCACGAACGTCTTGCCCGTATGGCTTCTCTCGGGAGACTCTCCTCATTTTCTACTCAGCCAAGCGAGGGCGCCGCTGCGTCGCTCGCGATCCCACACTCAGCCATTCTGAAGTCAGCATCGTCCTCGATGCTCATGGTGTCTACGTCATCGTCACAGTCACTGTCATTCCCTCCTGGGACGTCAATGTCTGGGTCCCAGCCATGGTTAGGCCATGGCTTCAGATTGTCTGCTGAAGTACTCGTACGTCTTGGACCCTCGTGTTCTCCAAGCTTCTCTACGATGTATCGGTCCCCTCGTAACACCGTGACTATTTTGTAGGGACCCAAAAACTTCGGGTGCACCTTTAGACCAGGACCTATTTGAGTACGTCGAATGGCTACGACATCTCCGACTCGGTACTTGGTAGCAGATTTCCGTTTTTTATTGAAAGTCTCTCGATTCTCCTTCTGGATCTTCAGGATGTTCTCCTTCGCCTCACTGCGGATCGCTGATCTCTCTTGTTGAAAAGTCTCGATAGCCGTCTTCTGTAGAATTTCACGTAGCTGTAAATCCTCTCTTAATTGCATATCTCTCCCTATTAGCAACTCAAATGGTGAGGTACCAATACTTCGGTTAAATGAAGAGTTGATAAACTGCTGCACCTTGTCTACGTGCTTATACCACTCTTCTGGCTTCGTCGTCGACAATTTACTAAGTATCGCAATGATAGATTGATTCAATCTCTCGACTTGACCATTCGCGCGTGGAACTCCCGTTGTAATCAAGTTATGTTCTATGTTTTCTTCTTCGCAATACTGCTTGAAAGCATGCGATGTGAACGCCGTTCCTCGATCTGAAATCATCCTCCTGGGATTCCCAAAAATTATAGCTTGCTTACGTAATCGGGTGATTACTTCATCCGTCGTCGTGGATCTAGTAGGATATAGCCAAATAAACTTTGTGAACGCGTCAACCACAGCAAATATGTGAGCGTAGCTCTTCTTTGTCGACGGGATTGGACCTAGATGATCGATGTGGTAGGTATCAAGTGGTCTATCTTCCTTGGGTAATGGCCGTAGCAGACCTTCAGCTTTTCCTCGCTTCTTCTCTGCCAACAGACAACGTATGCAGTTGCCAATAACTTGCTGTACCTTGGACCGCATCTGAGGAAACCAATATTCACGCTGCAGCAAATGTTCAGTATTTCTCCATCCAAAATGTCCTCGTTCGTGTGCCTGCAAGATGACTTCCTTTTGCATGACTTTAGGCACGACTAACAACAGTTCTCCACCATCTTGTTTGTATAATACTTTATTGGACATTACAAAGTCCTTGTCACCGTCCGTCTTCATCGACTTGATTTTTTCTCGTAATTCCGGGTCGTCTGTTTGAGCTTGTTTAATTTGGGTCACCAATGCACTTTGCATTCTGTGTATGGTGAGACACTCCACCGGATTTCTGCTCAATGCATCTACATGACGCATGGCTGTACCTGCTCGATGCTTCACTTCGTAATCGAATTCTTCAAGTTGTAGTGCCCAGCGGGCTACCCTCAGACACATATCTTTCTTCGACATGGTCTGCACGAACGCTCGGCAATCCGTTATAATCCGGAAGGGAATATTTAGCAAATATACGCGAAATTTGCGTAAAGCTCTGATCACCGCTAAAACTTCTAATTCATAGCTGCTATACTTCTCTTCGGCTCCAACAGTCTTCCAGCTGGCGTAGTACACCAGATGAAGCTGATTATCTTCGGCATCCCTCTGCAATAGAATAGCTCCTAGACCGTGTTTAGAAGCATCGGTGTGTAGTTCCGTCTCGGCACCAATCTTGTATAATTTCAACACCGGGTCGTTCGTCAAAGCCGTCTTCAGTTGTTCGAAAGCTTGTTCCTGTTCGGCAGCAAACGTAAACTTTACTCCTTTTCTTAACAGCTGCGACAGGGGTCGTGCTATCAAAGCGTATCGAGGTATGAATTTCCGGAAGTATCCCGTTAATCCTAAGAAACTCTGTACTTTATCGCGCCTCGTGGGTTTCTCGAATCGCATCACCGCCTCTATCTTCTTCTCGGATGGCCTTACTGTTCCTGCCTCCACTATATGTCTCAAATATTCCACACGTTGTACCAATAGTTTACACTTCTTCCAGTTTATTCTCAGACCGTAGTCACGAGCTACGTTTAGAACCTGTTCCAACTTAGCTAAGCACTCTTTTTCATTTTTCGCCGAAATGATGACGTCGTCTAAATATGTCTTCACCATCTTGAATATTGCTCGCATGAGCTGCTGAAATGCCGCCGGAGAATTGCATAGTTCGAAGGGTGCCATCAAAAATTCGTACTGCCCGTCTGGCGTCACAAAAGCAGTATAACGAATACTATCTTCGTCCAGTGGTACATGAAAGAAACCATCCTTCAAGTCTAACACACAATATACTTTGTCGTCTGTCAGTTCGTCTAGTTGATCTTCGATCAGCGGAAAAGGCTGCCTTACCCTTACTATCTTACAGTTTATTCCTTGGTAGTCGACACATAACCTCCATGTTCCGTTTTTTTTTTCACCAGGACGATCGGGCTGGCGTATTCCGAGTTGCTCGGTCGTATAATCCCCTTCTCGATCCACTCGTCAATGATCTTGCGTACCGCATTCCGTTGTTCCGCCGACAATCTACGAGGATTCTGATGTACCGGTATTTCGTCCTTGAGTATCAAACGCATCTTCACGCCGCTGTCCTTTATCTTCCTCGGTTGATAGTCCTCTACTAGTTTTCGTACACACTCTCGAATATTCGGATCTTCCACGTGATCAAGCGTAACTTGAGCTTTCGCTTCTTTTTCTTCGTTATCTTGTACGCCAATACATAATACTTCCGCCTAGTTAGCATCTCCGGTCGTCGTCTTCGATTCGTCGTCATTGAGCTTCCTTATGACAGCTTGTCGTTTTCTTATACGGATCTCAGTTAAATCCGATAACTCACCGCCTATGATTAAATCATGTCCGGTATAATCGTCTGGCACTATATTGATATCCAGAGTGAACAGTATTCCATCAATGGACACGTCCGCCGTAAATCTTCCTAATGTACTCCGGTTAAATGCGCCTACCCCGTTGAACTTCGTAATCTCGTGCCTGATTGGAGGAGCACCGAGATGCACGTAAACACTGGATCGAATGAGATGCAGATCACTTCCAGGATCGATTACGGCTGTGACATCCTTCCCTAGAATATTCACTTTCTTATACGTCTTCTTGTCACTGTGAAATCGGAGCGCATCCACTCTTACTGGCGTAGTATCTTTATTCGCCGAGTCTGCTCCTTTTGGACACTTTGCAGCAATATGCCCGAATTCACCGCATGAATAACATTTAGATCCTTTCGCCTTATTAGGACACTCCTTACCTAGATGCTTCGTGTCGCCACAGTTGAAACATCGTTTGCCAGCAGTAGCTGTCATGGTCTGACCCGCGTTACTCGCTGGCTTCTTCTTACCTTGCGCTTGCGAATGTTGTCGCGCCTTATTTCGATTACTTTTCTGTATTTCGTATTGCGCAAATCTCTGACGTAACTCCTTAATCGTCGTAGCACCGTTAATATGGATTTATTTACCCCTTCGTCTTTAACACCGTCGATAATGTACTGTATTTTAGCCTCAATTTCCATCTCCGTGTGACTGGCAAGTTCCAGTACGCGATAGACATACTCTTGATATGTCTCGTCCGACTTTTTCGACACTGCACTCAGTTCTTTATGCACTTGACGACTGTTCATTGTCTTACCGAATTCTTTAATCAACGCTTTCTTGAGCGCGCCGTATGATTGTACTCGACACTCGAAATTTACGAAAAGCTTAGCCGAACCGCGTAATAGTCTCTTCGCGTAAATAATCTTCTGCACGTCGGTCCACCGGCACAAATCGGCAGTCTCTTCAAATGACGTAAACCATCTTCCTACGTTTTGTGTGCCGTCGCCACTGAAAGGTGTCAGTGCGTCTTCAACGTCTTTGTATGTCAACACGAGCTCACGCCGCCACGGAAGCCTCGCAGCAAGGAAGATCGGCGGGAGGCCAAGGCACGGGACCGAGCTCGGATCCCCGGGACCGGCGCGAGAACGCCGATCGGTTCACCTCGCCCAGGCCCGGCACGTCAGCCAAACCCGCTTCCCGACCAAGCCCGACACGCCCCGCTCCTTAGAGCCAATCCTTATTCCGAAGTTACGGATCCAATTTGCCGACTTCCCTTACCTACATTAGTCTATCGACTAGAGTTGCATTTTATAGTAGATACAGGGGCGGACATTACGTGCATTTCCGATGAGTGTATTCCGTACGAAATTAGAAGTAAAATATGTAAAACTCATAAGATTATTTCAGGACCTGACGGAAAAAAACTACCGGTAATGGGATTCTTTTATGTAAAATTGATAGGGAAAAGAAAAGAAATTCAAGCAAAAGCTTATGTGATTCGCGGATTAAAGCAAAACTTATTGGGCAAACC
>NW_020218527.1:212638-213322 GCF_003070985.1 Temnothorax curvispinosus | reverse complement strand
TAGAATAACCATAAGGTGGCGTAAGGGCCAAAGCACATATGACAGTCGTAGTCGTGGACGTAAGTAACGCACAAGCTTTGGCGTATCTTGATTTGTCAGGTCGAGAACTACGACCGTCGTATATCGCTACGCCATGTTATGTGCTTTGGCCCTAAGACGGCTCTAGGGCCAGGGCACGAACATTGCCGTAGCGTCTTACGCCTTACGTGAGAATCTTGCGTTACGCGACACGCAAGCCAATCTTACGGCAACGCAAAAAGAAGAACGTAACGTAATTAGTCTTATGTTATCACAGATTAATAGAAATCTGTGATGTTACGTACGTTATGTTGCGCTTTTCTTTGTGCGTTGCCGTAAGATTGGCTTGCGTGTCGCGTAACGCAAGATTCTTACGTAAGGCGTAAGACGCTACGGCAATGTTCGTGCCCTGCCCTAAAGCGGGGAGCACACACTTCTGCATAACGCATAATGCGTAAGCATAAGAAAATTTATTGATCCATAAGCGGGGAGCACACACTTCTGCACAACGCATAATGCGTAAGCTGGCGTAAGCATAAGAAAATTGATTGGTCCATACACATGTGCATAAGGAAATAGACCAATCAATTTTCTTATGCTTACGCATTATGCGTTGTGTAGAAGTGTGTGTCCGGGCCCATACACATGTGCATAAAGAAATAGACC
>NW_020218527.1:168430-212628 GCF_003070985.1 Temnothorax curvispinosus | reverse complement strand
ACACATGTGCATAAAGAAATAGACCAATCAATTTTCTTATGCTTACGTATTATGCGTTGTGCAGAAGTGGCCTAGTTTACACCGATCACTTGATACGCGTATTAAATAGTAAATAACTAGTAAATAAGTCTGATTATTGGCTGATCAGTTCAAATATACTATATGATACGCGTATCAAGAGATCGGTGTAAACTAGGCCAGTGTGTGCTCCCCGCTTTTAGGGCCCGGACACACACTTTTTCGTAACAGTAACAGTAGGATTTCGACCAATCGTGTTACTCGATTCGGGAACGTACGGCCGTACGTTTTCGAATCGAGCAACGCGATTGGTGGAAATCCTACTGTTACTGTTACGAAAAAGTGTGTGTGGCCAGCTTTAAAGCCCCGGACACACACTTTTTTGTAACAGTAACAGTAAAGTTTCGACCAATCGCGTTGCTCAATTCGGGAACGTATGGCCGTACGTTCTGGATTCGAGCAACGCGATTGGTCGAAACTTTACTGTTACTGTTACGAAAAAGTGTGTGTCCGGGCCCTAAGGCCCGGTCTACAATTGATGTCGGAAGTCGGAATCGTAAGAAATTGACCAATCACAATCTATTATTCTCCTTGCGGCCGAAGAATAATGAACTGTGATTGGTCAATTTCTTACGACTCCGACTTCCGACATCCATTGTAGACCGGGCATAAACGCGCACACAGCTGATTGTTTGCACCGTTTGCACTTTCCACGACTTGAAGCGAGACGAGTGCGCGTTCTGCGCGCCCTGCGCGGCGCGCAGAGTGCAAAGAGCGCGCGAGAGTGTCGAGGAGTGCAGTTGCCGCCGAACGTTCGAGAAGTTCCCTGCGGTCCTCGATCTCGATGTATCGCGAGAGAAGTCCGCGCGATCGCTCGTTTCCTACTCGTATATACGGCACGAGGGATGTCGCACGGCGCTTCGCGCTCGTAGGAAACTGTAGGGCCCAAGGTCGAGACGGAACGTGCGTGGAGCACCCGGAGGCAAGAAGGAGGCGGTGGAGCAGTCGCGTGATAATCGGCGTGTCTGACTTTCGCCGTATCGCCATTTCGCCGGTCGCAACTGTCGGTCGGGGCCGTTGCACAGCACCATGGCGATGAACGTGCCGTACGAGGCGATCGGCAAGGGTTTCGTCCAACAATATTACGCGATGTTCGACGATCCGACGCAGAGGCCGAACCTCATAAACATGTACAATGTAAGACGATCCCTCGACCAGTTCATGGGACCAGTCCCGTCCCGCAATTCTCCCTCGCGTGATTTCCTCGCCCGGCCTCGCGACCGACTGACATAACCTTTTTTTGCAGGCGGAGACATCCTTCATGACGTTCGAGGGCTTGCAGATACAAGGCGCTATCAAAATCATGGAAAAGTTAACTGTGAGTAAAATTTTCTTCCGCCGATCTGAAATCAATGCGGTTGCAGTACCTCACATCCACATATTTGTATCCAAATCCGTCATGCGAGAGGTATCTTTTTTCTTTCGGGCTTTCGAAAAAGTGCCCTTGCAACTAGTCTATTCTTACTAGTGGATCATTGATCATCTGAGTCGCAGCATTAGTAGGATTCAAGAGGAATTTATATGTTCAAAGAAATGGTCTCTTCATAGAAGATGATAATCTTCATAGCTTTTTTTGTAGGATATTGTATAGAAGATTATTAGTGTTTAACCCTCTGTCCATATGTTTTTTTGCACCCTCGGAGTGTATACGTAGGTCTGTTATGTTTGACGCTTTTTTTTTAAGTATTTTTCTTAAAGTATTTTTTAAAAATCTGAAGTTTTACAAAATATCTATCTATATTGTAGTTGACAATTTTATAGTTATTTTGATAAATATCGTTTATTTAACATTTTCTGTCGAGCTTACAAGTTTTACAGATACGAAGATATCATTTTGGCTCAGACGCCATAGACCCACGTATACAGAAAGAGGATTAATATACTTTTAATATGATCTTTATATTTTTATTTTTTCGGAGTAGTTTAAACTTGGAGAGTTTATTACTAGAGAGAATCTCTAGAAACTTATTCGACATCTCTAACTGGTCTATTTGTAAATAGAAAGGTTATATTCTGACTTAAAAGTATCATGAAGTTTAAGAATTCTAAAATTAAAGTAGATGAAATCAAAGATGGAGCTAGACAGAGACGATAGAACCTAGATATAAGATATATGTATATATAATATTTGTATGCAAGATATTTGTTGTACGTTAGATTTTGTATTTACATTTTACCAAATATGTTTGGCTTGTACTTGGTCAATCTTTATATTTTAATCTTATTTCACTATTATTATTGTAAATTTGATTTAAAAAAATTGGCATATGAAAAGTAATACGCTATTATATTAATTTTATTTTCTTTTCCAGAGCCTATCCTTTCAAAAAATAAATCGGATAATAACAGCGATCGATTCGCAACCGATGTTTGATGGCGGAGTTCTCATTAATGTATTAGGAAGGTTGCAGGTAAGGAAACCACAGTTAGTAACAAAGAAATATTCATTAAAAAGCGTTTAATGCGACAAAATGCAATTAATTATCTAATGAAGGCAATGTTAAGTTGAATTGTGATAAAAAGTAATAAAATTATTTTTAAAAATACTAAAATTTTATGTTTTAAAGCATATGTAAGATTTATGTTTTATACTAAACCAATCAGTTCAGTAATTTAATTCTCAATTTTTAACGATTCTGTAAGCTTGATTTTTGCACACGTATTTGTACAAAAATAAGTTAATACTAGATATGGTGTATCTATTAGAATTATAGACTTTCTTGAATAAGACTGATTTTAACATATGGGAAATATAAGGCCTTGGCACATAGAAAAACTTAAGCAGTAAAACCCAAGCAGTAAGCAAATCAGCCAATCACAGTCAAGAACTTAAGGCACGGCCCTAAGCGGTAGCGAATCCATACTGTTGATTTCTTACTGCTTAAGTTTTACTGCTTAAGTTTTTCTATGTACCAAGGCCCATAGACGGAAATAGAATAGAACCTATAGGTAGGAATTATAGACGGGAAATAAGTTCTCTGTAGTAAGCGGGTTTCATCGATACCTCAAATTAAAAAGAAAACTATTCAACGATTATTGATGATCGTGCAGACTGACGAAGATCAACCTCACGCGTACATCCAGACATTTATCCTGAAGCCGATCGGTACCAGTTTTTACGTGCAACACGACATCTTCAGACTTGCGTTACACGACACGGTTTAGGTATCAGGTACCGCAAAATCTTCTTCGTTGCTCTGTGTACCGTGTTAACAGGCAAGCCTTGTCCGATGTTTTGCATCATGTATTCGCTGCATATCGCTTTCGTTTTTTTATCTTGATTCAGCACAAAATTTCTGGACCAATAGAACTCAGTAACTTATCTCCACATCTCTATAGGCTGTGCTAAAAATCTGTTATGTTTAAGATTAATTGTGATTGTGATAACTTGAAAATTTTATTAACATTTTCTGCGATTGCTTTAATTCGCAGCTTGATATTTTTTTTTCAATACGTTTGCTATTTATTTTTATTTTTAATTAATATTTCTCTTTGCAATTTTATCTTTTCATTAATGTATCTTGCTTTAAAAAGAAAACGTATATTTTATTTAATCTAAAATGATTACGTTATAAAATAATGCGAGGCAATTATATTAACGTTATTTATACATTTCATGTTATATGGAGTAGAGATATCCATGAAATGTATCTAATTCGGAGATCTCAGACGCAAGCCACGAGCCACAAGTAGCCGACTTCTGTGAAATACAAATTTACGAGTCTGGGATCACTGATTTAATTCGACGCGTTACAAGTAGATAGTTTGATACAAGATTAAATTGCTGAACAAATTGGAACAATGATTAAATCATAATGTGGAGTAACATTTAAAAACTTATTTCTGTATTTTTAACATTAAAAATTGTGTGAACCATATAATACTTCAATAATTAATGTAATTAACATTAACATCAATATTATTTTATAATTAAGTGCTACTTAACACATTGTTATATGTAATATATAGCTTGCGTTTAATTACAGGCAGACGAGGATCCCCCACACGCCTTCTCGCAATGTTTTGTGTTGAAGCCAATGGGTAATTCATACTACTGTCAGCACGATATCTTTCGCCTTAACATTCATGATAGCGCATGAACGAGGAAGATCGTGCTGATTTTCGCGATGAGCGTGTGAGCAGACAGGTTGTCGAGCGACCGGATGCCCTGGAGATCGCGATTAATAAGTGAGCCACCTAATCTCATCAATAACCCTCTCGTCACGACCACATCCTACCTATCCCTATCCCTGTTCTTTCTATAGATAATATTACATTTTATATGAAGAATATCTCTCCGCTTATATCTTGGCCACGATAAAAAAAAAATGAATCGAGAAACATCTGATATCACAGTTTTAAGTAATTTCGTCGCTTTTCTCTGTACAATATATATATATAGATATATATGCATACACACAGATATATATATGTATATATGTTGTTCGAAATTTACATTTCTTAGTTACATACGTACTAGCACAACGTGCACACATAGATATCTCATTGATCGAGAGAGTTTAATTTTTGACGGCAGGTAATATCTTTGCATTACTACGCTTTGAAATGTATTGTAACATATTTTACATTTAAAATGCTGTGTATTTTTGTAATACGAAAAAAAATGTTGGCCATTAAATACAAGAATACGGAATTAATCGGACAAGTTGATTATCTATTCCACAGAGGGAAACGTAAAAACCTTGACATTTTCTTCGGTCGCGACAAAACATACAGCTCTATTATAATGTGAACGAATTATTAACAATAGTGATATGTATCAGGATAGATGGTGCTGAATAAATCTCGGGGCAGATTTTATATGTATAATATACTTTTTAATGTGATATCTCATTATATAAGTAGAACAATACACAATTAAGTACAAAGATACTCATGCTTCACTCTTTTATAGGATTACTTTAACTGCCGGCTAACGGTTTCAATTTTTCAAATATATCAGCGGCAATGTTGATATTCTACAGATTTCCACGTTTTGCTTGCTCCAATTCGATCGCTTCGAACAACGCCTGGAAATTGCCGGCGCCGAAACCCTAAAGAAGAAATGACAAATTAAATTTACGATTATTTAAATACTAGTTGATATTTCTCGAGTTTTTAGGTGTTAGTAAATTTTGTAAAGATCGTAGATGTAAAATTAGATTCTACAACCTTTTTTCAATACTTACGTTATGGTTGCGCCTCTGTATGACTTCTATGAACAGCGTCGGTCGGTCTTGCATATTTTTCGTGAATATTTGTAGAAGATATCCGTTTTCGTCGTAGTCTATTAATATCTTTAATTTCTGCAAAGCGATAACGCAATCGAATTAACAGTAAACGCGTTACAACTTGTACCAGAGTTGTTCTAATTCACTATCAATAAAGGTACCTGTAGTATATCCAAGTCCTCCACGATTTTCGTGCCACTGGCTTCCAGGCGGTTTCTGAGCATGTCGTAATAACTATCGGGCACGTCCAGAAACTCCATCCCTCTGGCACGCAGATTCGTTATCTGCAAAAATGGAGCGTTAGAATGAATGTGCGGAGGAACTTATTGCGAGCGCGCGACATTTCCTAGAAAATATCTTAATTTAATAAATTAAAAACATCGAAACTATATGTCAATTATTATTAATTATTAAAAATCAGAATAAAAATGTTAAGAGACCATTTTGTGACCAAAAAGCTAGTTTTTTTAAAGCTGCTACTATACTGCATAGTCGTGTCTTGTAGGACACGTTACGCACAAATGCAATTAGAACACTCAATTACTTACCGCTGCAATAATGTCACTGGTATTGAGGGCAATATGTTGCACGCCGGCGCCGCCGTAGTATTCGACGAATTCCTGGATTTGGGAGCGTTTCTTCCCTGACGCGGGCTCGTTGATCGGCATCTTTACAGTCTCCTCCCAGTTCGTCATCACGATGGATCGTAGCGCGGAATATTCCGTGTGCAGCTGCGTGTCGTCGACTGACCAGAATCTATGAAACTGTAAACATTCCTCGTACCTAAGAGAGAAAAAAAAGAGAGGAATCTTCATTTAATTTAATATTCTATTTTTTAGCGTAAGAATATTTTACCTACGGCAAAAATTTTGAATGTTTATCTGTGATTTGATGAGAGTGTAACGTAAACTTTATTACGCATTTTATTCTATATACTATTTTAATATATTAATGTACTCAATTACTGTATCACTAATGAATTGTAACAAATGCTGTTTTTAATTATTATTTAAAATCGAGAGAAAAATGCACTGAATTATATACGACTTCTCATTAGCATAAACATTTTTACGTTCACACGTAAATAAATCTACATACCATTTCGCAACGGGTTCCATCTGTTTGTCGGATTGATTACCCACCACATGGTCCACGAAATTTAAATGTATTTCTGGTCTATGAAAGAGAAATATATCGATATAGTTTAAGTTTAAAGTTAGTCTCCTATCCTATCGAGCTACTCGAGTATTCTTTACGTTTCTTTTGTACTCTATATATGAGAGATTAAAATTGTAGGATATTTTATAGGATATCTTGGAATTTAAAATAAAAATTATCCTTTACTTTTCTAATGTGTGAGTAAAGGATATTTTTTTTCGTCAAGGAAGAACATTAAGACATTATTATTAAATTATTAAGATATTGTTAAAATATTCCAGTTTTTTTTTTTAAAGCGAGATGATTCTACACAGTAAAAAAATTTAATGTCCCAGAAAGTCCACTCTAAATTTTGTGTTAAAATAACTCATGCATTGTGTTATTTTAACACAAAATTTAGAGTGGACTTTCTGGGACATTAAATTTTTTACAGTGTAGCTTTTGTTAGTTGCTACTGTATGAGGAATCGCGCTTTTGCATACGCACAATTGTTTGAGAAGAGTATCCTCCGATGGCCTTGCAAAGCCCGGCAGGAAGAAACCCTTGTACTTCATCCTATCGACAAGCGTATGGAGCGTATCGCCATACTGAAAGTGGCGTTGAATCAATTGACATCTAGAATATGACGATATCGGAGATCGTGTAGAGAAGTATCATTTTTTATACTTACAGTTTTCAGAGTGGCCATCCTCACAGTGCCATATTCGTCGCTTTCCTCCCATATGTCGCGCACTATTTCGGCGCCCCTTTTCTTGGCAATCTTTTGGCATGCATTGTTTAAAATATCAGTAAAGACAACTTGAAAATGACTTTACTATTATTTTCCGATAGGAAAAAATTTTTGACGCTATTTTTAATTATGCCTATTTTAATTCCGGAAAGGATATTTTATCTTGCAACGTGGAAATTTTACTAATAAAGGAACTTGTATTTTTTAGGCAAAGAAAAAGCATTTTCTTTGTTTCTTACCTTCACAATGGTGTCGATATCTTCAACGTTGAACGCAACATCTCGCACGCCGTCCCCATGTCGAGAAAGATGATCCGACATTTCTTCATTATCAGACTCGTACGGGGATTCGAACACGAACACTATCTATGATTACGATCCTGATGATTAGGAAACTATGCGTTTCGGAAGATCATATGCAAGATTTCGAAAATAACGCTACTCTTTAAATAAACTATTGAATAATGTAAATCTATTGAAGATTTTTTCTATAACGTTACATTTTGATTTATTTTACTGTGTGTGCTTACACATTCGTGCGTGCGTTTAAAGTTACTCACTTTGTTCTGTTTCACTACATGCGCGGCTATTCGTCTGGAGCCAGTTTCCAAACCGCGATATCCAAACGGCTGGAACCCCATCCTGCATCGATAGAAACTGGCAGCCTAACGAGCAATTGTGTTTTACCTTCACGTATATGTAATCTATCTCAAAATCTCGGATACTCGCGTAAAAATACACGATCTGTTCGCTGCGCACATACGTGTGTCTCTTGGATGCATTTTTAGATTTTATTTTGTTTCTTATATTCTATTTTCTTTATACGAGGCGTTTCTTAGTATGTAGGAAACATTATGAACACGAATTTAGGGCAGAAAATCAACAAGTTTATGTACATAGTATCTTGATAAAACTGATAAAACTCAAATGCAGCTATAGATAAAGAACAGAATTATATTGAATACTACTCTCTAAGTCTCATAGAATGGTTTCGCCACTAATATATTAGAGTGATTGCGATAGTCACTCCAAAAGAGAGGATTGTCAAATTAGAGAGTACTCTAATTTGAGTAAATGCGGGCACTCATAAAGTAGGAGTGAATTTTTCACTCAAATTTTTAGAGTGACTATACTCTATCAGAGTGATACGATCTCATTCTAAAACTATAGAGTAAATCACGATTCACTAAAGATTAACTGATAAATGACTTTAACAGAGTGAAATTTTCCACTCTAAATTCACTCCTATAGACACTGATCTTTTGCACTCGAAAAGAGTGCCCTTTTACTTTTTCTTAGAGTGGCGAATTACTCGAATTAAGTGCACAGACTCAATTTTTATTTTTTATTACACTTGCATTTTCTCGTTTTGAATGATATTTCACTTTTCGACTTTTAGAGAATATACATTTATGATTGCTGTTTATTTTCCTACGATATTTCTCACGTATTAAAAAACATTCAGTATATGAGAATTTACCTGTTTCGCATTTCCGACCCAGAATTTTATGTGATCGAAACTGATGAATTTTCCTCCAATGGGCTAAAAAATATCAATATTGCGCGTCACATTTCTAGTAGTAATTCTTTATAATTATAATCACTATGTATAAATTCTAAATAGTAGTAGTAATTCCATCAGGCGAGAAAACAACTTATTTTTCTTCCCAACACTTTAACAAGAAGTGATGTCTACCTGGGGTCCTTTATCGGTGTAGCTCGTCTGGAAGCAAACGCGAAGAATTTATTATTTTGATGTTGGACAAATAAAAGATCTCAGAAAAGTTTATCTTTGCGAATTATAAGTGTTGGACAATTGCACATTAGATAAGCAATCGTACTGTTCAATCAATAATCAAGTTAAATTATAAAAATGATGACTCTGTTACCAGATGACAGTTCTCCAACTTACCATGATGGCTTTCAAAATCAAGGAAAGCGGTAAAAAGTATCTTCTATGACGATACCGAGCACTCGATTATTGTGGAGCGCACATTGAGTTCCGCTTTAAATATCGAGCCCACCGACGATCCACGGGCCTGCCGTGTCACGCTATTGGTCTACGACGGAGGCTTGTTTGCGCCACGTTCTTCATGATCGGCGGTCCATAAATCAGACCGGTGACGAAGGCAGGTTTTTTTTTTTTAAGAATCCTGCTGGCTTGATTGCCGAATGCCAAGTCCATATTGACAGTACGCAACAGCGTCACTCTTAGTAAAATTGTAAACTATAAGATAATTAAAAATAGCTTTTTATTATTTAGCAATTTATTCTTGCAACGTACAGACTACAGCATCATTTTTCGTTGTAGTGTAGTGTTTTTATGTTTAAAATAATTGTCGTAGTTAAAATATACTGAAGACTCATTTTGTTATAATTTAACAGCAAGAAAGCAAAGATTTATTTCAATTCGGCAGCTGTTAAACAGCTTGTTTTCGTTTTTGATTAGGCACAATTTAATTCGATATATATATATGGGTTATTTATTGATTTTTCAAAAGGGAAGTATTTTCGGTATATTTTAAAAATCTATTCTATCGATTACATATATGCTATTTAATTGAAAAACATTTTTATTTTAATGCACGTTGCAAGAATTTTTATGATATATTTTCTCGCTTCTGACATCATCAATCCAAGATGGCTGCAATGAACCGGAGTCTTAATTAAATGCGTCATTAAAGCTGGGATACATTCAACGACACGCATTCGAGGTGGGCTCGCCTTACTAATTAGCATAAGGCATAAGGAAACATTTCTCCGATTAATCCTATAGAGCACGTAGGTATCCCGTGCTACATATGTACAGCACATAAACAAGGTCTTTGAAGATTCCCAGTATTACATCATAAGTTTTATTTTCATTAGAGTTTTTATTTTTCATAGGTAATTTTCTGATAATTCCAATTATTATACAAAGCGATAAGATATTTAATTAAAACATTTTTATTTTAATAACATTGCAAAAATTTTTATATATGATATATTTTCTCGTTTCTGACATCATTAATTCAAGATGGCTGCAGTGAGTGAGCTTAATTAAATGCGTCATTACAGCTGGGACACACTCAACGACACGCATTCGAGGTGGGCTCGCCTTCTTAATTAGCATAAGGCATAAGAAAACACATTTCTCCGATTAATCGTAGAGCACGTATGTCATGCCACGTGTGTGACAACATATAAGCAAGGTCTTTGAAGGTGACAATCCTATTGCATCATAAAAGATTTTACTTCCATTTACAGTTATTTTCTATATATATATATATATATATATATATATATATATATATATATATAATTCCGGTAATTTTCTGATAACTCCGATTATTACACAAAGCGAGAAGATTATTTTAAAAATATTTGCGATTTTTCAAATTGCAGTAAAGAAACGTGGAAAGAATTGAGAAATATAAATGCTATGGTAAAGTCGAATAAATAGAAACGATTAAAAAAGGATTTCTTCCTAAAAAAAGCATTTATATAAAAATCGCAATATATATAGGGCGCATAATGCATTATTCATTTTTGTTGTTTACCAAATAAACAAGAATAAATGATGCATTATGCGCATCATGCGTGAAACGGAATTCACTCGTAAAGAGCGATTAGATGGTACGATAAAATGCCCTTTTTCGATTTTTCTATATCTCTCTCATTCGCTTCAATGAAATCGAATAACATCGAATATTTTATTTGTCACCTTCGGCATATTAAAAGTTTTTCGCATAAACATCTCACTTTCCGCAGCACGTAGCAAACATATTTATGTCGCCTGGTGTTAGAATGCAGAATTTTCTGCGTACACACCCTCTAATGCATTTATGCATTTATACGTAATATTAGATTGGAGCATACTTTTTTGTTGTTTACGTTAAACGCTTCGATGATGCAGTAGCTATTAGCTATGTGCTATGTGATAAATACAGTGCCTGCCTCTGTTATTATTAATTTAAACTTCATCCATTTATCAGAAGCATAGTAGCATTCAATCGATTGTCACTTCGCGATATATAATTATTTAAATTAATTTTTAACAATTATATAATTAAACATTATATTATACAATAATTATAATTTATATAATTAAATAAATAATTTTAATTAATATTATTATACAAAAAATCATAGGACGCACCGAAAAACAAGATCAAGAAAGTATTTAAAGAATGATAAATTGCTTTATTAGATCTCAAACAAAACACATGGACTATCGAATACAGAGAAAGTCATTAGAAAATTCAGACAATGACATAACATGATTCAACTCTGCTCGCCAAAAATCTCGTCGGTGCAATATATTAGCATAAATTAATCGCAATATAAATATTTGGAAATATTACATATCGTTGTAATGAAAAACTTGTCTCGCGGAAGATTCCTGCGCGAGATCATCGACATTTTTATGTAAATCTTGCGAGACAAAAACGGATTCAACACCGATGACGGGTAACGTTGCGCATAAAATGTCGCATAAAATATTTTTTTACATTAAAATTGACAATGTCGAGCAGATGATTTTTGCAATATTATTATCGTCTCTATTTTTCCCCTACAAAAGCAATTCGGACGACTAGAAATACTGGATGTAGCGCGTTCGCGGAATACTGATTTCCGTCTTTCTTTTTCGGAGAATATATACCCTTAACTATCCTCTAAAACTGAGTGTCTGATTCGCGCTGATTAAAATGCAAATAAGTTACTAACGGCTCGTTATGTACATGTACAATAAATCGACTCTATACAGGATGTCCGAGAATCAATGAAGATACAGTGTACCTCACATTTGGAGAGTCAACAATTTTTTTTCAGATATTAATATTCTACATAGTAACTCTCTAGTAACTCTTAAATAATAGACAGAGCAAGTATTTTTATAATAATTATATAGACGGCAAATTGTGTAATTAATCAAATAAAAATCTTATTGACGTAAAACTCGCTTCAAAAATTAAATACAATGTTACATTACTTATCTTCTCTTTCGAAGTCTGATTCCTGAAAGACTTCTCATTTCTAATGGCCTATAAATCAGAATCTACTGAGATATGTCTCATGATATACTGATAGATCAAAATTCTAAAAACTGTCTCCAAGTTTTAAGAACAATAATGCTATCCACTTTCCGTCGATCCTAAGACATCTTATATACAATAACATATATAATACAAATAACATTTGCTATGATATCAATTTGCACTATCGATGAAACGGTAAAGTATACAAATTGGTTGGTCGACGATCCGTTATCGTAAAAAATGTTTCGACCGGTATTACACGATAAGAATGCATGGGTACACCACAGTGGTATATAAAAGCTCTTTTTGATCGCAGCCAATTCTCCTGGAATTACGCTCGGTATGTTGGAAAATCACAGATTACAAAAATACGCCGTAGAAAAGCCGTATATCTTCCGTTGTTAAAATTATCCCGTCAAAATAACGTACGATTCTCCTCTCTTGTACTGGATATGATGATCTCTCTTGCCGAGAGCAAACAAGCGAAATTGTGAACGTATGCATTATCCTACTCTTTTTTTCTGGCAAAAAAAAGAAAAAGAAGTAACGCGCAGTTCTGGATTTACAGTAACACGATCCCGTGATCTCTTTCCAATCGACGCTTTGCTTTGAGAGCCACGATCCCCATCAGATCCGCTGGGGTAGGAAGCGCCGCAAAAGTACCTGGTGCCACCGCTTGCTGGTAGAAAACTTCTACTCCTCCGCTCTGGTTACCGTAAACTACCGTGTCTTCCGTTCTGCTCAATCAAAATATTCTTTTATGTCAGGATCTTTCGGCAAATTCGATTCCTGTCGTAAACGTCTCAACATATTCGCTCGCCATAATCCACATAATGTTATAAGAATTTCTAAATTTTCGGCAAATATTGCAACTTGTAACTTAACAAAATAAAGCGTTACACAAAGACATCGTAATTAACATGATTTTAATCATCTATTAGAAAATGTTTGTCTTACAAGGACAAAACTAAAACTAATTCACGAAAAAAAAGTTTTACGTAATATAAATTAGATATAAAATAAAAAACAGTGAAACTTTTTTTAGTTTGTAAAGAATGAAGAGTTTCGTAATTACCTGACGATAATGTCTGTCAAACTTCTGGCTTGCGTAAATCTGTCGTGAAGGCAGGATACGATGTCCAGCTCGGTAACGCCCCAAAGTCCGGAACGCTGCACTGTGTCCCACTGCGGATCCACATTCAGAATACTGTACAACTCTTTATTTTCCGTGGATGGCATTGGTTCTAGGCACTGCTGCAGTCGCGATTCGAGCTTACCCAACGTACTCACACAGGTATGCCACTATACGAAACAAATCATTTATTATGACTGTTATCCGCGTCTTTACAGAAATAACATTTGAGAATATTTCGGGCAATTATTCCATAATCTTTTAATTATTGTATCAATTTTTCTCTTAAAAATTGGCACTATTATATTATTATTCAAAAATAATCCTTCGTAATTTTCATCGTAATTTTTTAAACATTTAAATCCAATAAATTCCAGAACATATAAATTTTTCACACTTACCAGTGCATGTATCAAATCCGGATTGTTCGCGGTGCCGTTTTCCATCAGCAACACCAGCACCATATTCTGATAGCCGCAGAGAAAGAGCTCGGTCTTCACGAGACAGGCGGTGGGCTCATCCTTGTTGACCCAGTCTTCCTCCAGCTCATCCTCACCATCGCTCGCTTCCTTCTCGACGGACTCCAGTTTTTGCCGGATCAGCTGATTCGTCGTTGTCGTTGTCGCGGTGACTGTCGCACCACCGGAAAATCCGGACAAATCGCGGAATTCGCTCGGCGTGGTCTCGCGACTGCAGAAGCCGCTGGTTCGTTCGTCAGCCAGCAGACTCAGCTTCGACATCAGCGGCGTCAACTGTAAACCGTCCAGCTTCCGTCTCTGCGGAAACTCAAACGAGCTTCCAGCACCACCGCACTCCGACGTCGATTTCCGCCGATCGTCGCCGTTGGACACTTCAGCGACGACGTTGAGCGGCTTCAGCGGCAGACTCATCGATCTCTTGTACGTCTCTTGCTTGCTCTTGTCATACCCAGGTTTGGCGCATTCTGAAGGTTTATATTTAAAACAAATGTTTGAAACATGTTTCGAACACTAGAACATTCACGACACTACTATTGTTGTTACTATTTTTACTGCTATTACTCCTCTCTTTAGCAACGTTGGAAATGCATTCTACTTTTTATGTTAAAAAAAAATTTTTTTTTAGATTTTTAGCTCATTTAAATAACGTACCTTCGCGATCATCCTTCGTGATTGAGTTCCGGCTGCTGTTTATCGGTAATTTCGCGCTCGTCAGGTCGCTTGGCAGGCTTTTCGATTGTAGATTGTCGTCATCGCTACGACGCTCGTGAACGCCGTCGTTATCGCGCAGCTCCTCGCAGTGCGAGGCGATGTATTGCTCATACAAAGATTGCGAAACTGGTAGACCATCATATCGGAAGACGGGATAACAGGGATCAACGATAGTGCGCGAATGCCGCATGTTACTTCTGGTGAATTTCCGCCGGGGTGAATTCGGATCGTCCGGCGAGACTTCATTTAATTTGCATAGTCTGTTAATAGAATAGAAATATTAAAATAAAATTAGTTTTATAGAACATTCGTTTTATAGAAATTAAGTTCGTCTGCATTATACAATGGGTTTGATTCCATTATTTTTTAAAACGCAATTACCGACTCAATAATCATACGTATTCAGTAATCGGGTAGCTATAGCATTAATTCAATTACATTTTGTCTAGTTCCTGTTGACGAGCCCTGGGAATACCGTTTAAACGTGGCTTGATTAATGACGTCAAGTCCGATAGGCTCATGCTCTTCCTGTCGGGATCTTTCCTCTTTATCAGTTTCTTCTTCGAAGTAGCGTTTCTCAGCTTGTTCAGGCGTTTACATCTATTATATGTAATCAAAATTCGATTATTTTGCAAGCTGGACAATTATATGTCACCAAGCTTACTTCGGGATGAAAGTTTCGAAAACGGTCCACCTCCGATTTCAATGAAACTTTGTAAAAGTAACTTCGAAGTGCATAATCTTAACCCTTCGTCCCACTAGGTTTTTTTGGCACCTTTACGCCGCATAGGTGGGTCGTTTTCGTCTTGACGTTTTTTTTAAATGTTAAAGTGTTACAAAAAATCTGAAAAAATTCATGAAGGTAAGTCAAACCTTCAATTTGAAGTATCAATCATAAAATTATAAGCAATTTAATTTTTTCACATATTTTTTATTTAAGAAATGGAGCAACTACAACTACAACTTGTAAAATCATCTTTTACTCAAAAAATCATAACTTTAAGACAAATAAAGATATCGAAATGAATAAAAAAAGAAATTGAAGGGGAAAAACGTACCTTTCATAAAAAAAATATTGCATGCAATTATTTTGAAATGAAGTGCTTAAGTGTTCGCCGCCAACCTCGTTTTTTCAAGAATTACGTGTCTCCTGTGACGGCTGGAGGGGGTCTGGCGCCTTAAAACTCGGTAGGCGGGTTCTCGGGGAGCATAACTTTTTTTACGGATGCGCAGTGGCGCCATTTCTACGCGTTTGCAAAAGTTACAACTACATTTGATTTTTGCCCGGACGAAAACGACCCACCTAGTGGGACGAAGGGTTAAGTTTCACAGAATTTCTAAAAATTAATTTAAAAATAAACATGTACCTGAGCGCTTCTTTAACGACGTCGGGAATGTCGTCGTCATCACTTTTCGACGAGCTTCTAAGTCCCTCGTTTTCACCGCCGCTCTCAGACGAGCAGATGAGCATGGCGTTCCCGTGTAACACCCGGTCCACGTCCTTCAACGGTGTCGCGCAGACACTGGGCGTGAGCGGATTGGCAGTGACACCACCCTTGGGACGTTCTGACTTGATTTCTTGCTTGCGTCTGATCGGTGAGTCGTGTTTGACCGCAAGCGGCACGGACGACACATATTGAGCCGGCGCCGGCGGGTAATTCGTCGAGTCCAGTTCACCTTCCTCGGGAACCGTGAAAATCTTCGATGTATCCCGCTTCATGCCGGACGTAATGGGTGGTTCCTTGACGCCGGTCTTAGATACGGTCTGAAAGTTCATCGAATTGAACGCAAGGCGATCTACAAGTGGTCGGTTATTATAACTTTTATTGAAAAGTCAGGATATCTAATTAGATTTTATATATTTATATTGTGTCATCGCGTCCTACACCTACCTTCCTCTGTAATATTTTCTTGGTCACGGTATCTAGACACGAATTGTAGTACCGCTCGTTATTCGCTTCTTGCATTAATTTTGCGAATTGCTTCCGCTCTATGTACACTTGTAACAATTGAACACCGATCGGCAAGTGAAATTCCGTGGGTATCCTTTCCGCAGGAGCCTTCAAATTCAATGCATTATGAATTTCTTATCAACAGAAGCGATCGATTTCGCTAAAAGCCAGTACGCGTCATTCTATTCGATCAGCTACATTTACATTTAATTTTCAAGTCTAATCAAAGAAATACCTTTATCCTGTAAGGATCCGTTATGACTATTTGTTTCGTTAGATCTGCTCCCAGCTGCGTTGAGACTATCCTGAAAGAAAGAAGATTGATAAAGATTAGGTGATCTTAAAAAGACCAAAGTAACTAACAGCAATTAATAACATCAGAATATATAATTAGTGTTAATGTTTGAAAAAATATTAGAACGCGATATTGAAGCAACAATATGATTTTACTTATGGATGTCTGTTTCGTACTTGTTATTGTAAAATAACGCTCCGCCCAAAATGCCATTTATCTCTTGACAATGCTGTAACACTTGCATTCCTTCCAGGAATATGTTGCTGGCACTCTACATTAAAAGAAACTTTTATTGCGAGAGAGGAAATATATAAAATCGTATAAATTTATAATTGTTTTGATATTCGTATCTATATTCGGTATTTTTCTATCTCGCAGCATTTTGCTTTTGTACTTAGTATTATCCGTACTAACCTTTGGAAGCTTAATAACAGGAATGTTGGAAAATAGATTGGCACTATGTTGAAGAATTGGCAGATAGGTCTCAAACATCTGATACAATTTCTCGGTGAATCTATTACGATCGTTATTGAGGGATTCCAGTATCTGGACGAGGTCGCAGTGAAAGAATTTCAACAACGATTCCAGAGTGTCGGCGCGTCTCTCGAGTATCCAGTCGTGTATGTTTCTATCAGTCCCCACTGCCTAACAAAATTAAACAACGTAATTTACGATTAAACTTACGATTAATCTCCTAAATGGCTATTGAGTTGTGAACCACAACGAACATACATATTAGCTCTTTGTAAATATTGCGACGATTGAATGGTGTCACCAGATAACGTCTCTATCAATATCGAACAATACAAAACGCAATAATATATGTAAAGAAAACATCATGCGACGTGTGTACTCCATATTTCTTGGAGGAGTTTTGAGAAAAGCCAGGCTACTTTGAAGCTTAATACTGATATTGATATTCTTGTTTTTGATATTAATATTACTTAGTAGCTAATATTATTACTTACTTAAAAGCTAATATTACTATTTAGTGATTAACATTTATTTAGAGTACATAACTATATTATAACCACTCAATTACAACACTGAGAAAAAAATGTTGTAAATTTGACTAAACTCGTTTAGTTGTAGTGATTTGTTTAATGCAAATATTAATATATTTAAATCAAATATACGTGGGTAATATCAAGAAATTCTAAATCTATTTAAATATAATATTTTTTGAATTAACAAATGTTAGCTTGACAGCCCGTGACCCCTGCATTTAGTTGAATCAAATAATATTTCTTTGAATCTACGATTTTTTTTTCTCAGTGAATAATGTTATATTATAGATTATCTGTTTGTATATACAGCTCTCAAGTTACATTTTATCTAAAATCGTATCACACCCACTCACACTGGTCCAGTGGAAAAACTCTAGGCACCAGTCATTATGAATGGCTGTGATCAATCGCAAACGTGGTCAAAATCGGACCCCTATCGTATCACACAATAGCAATTGAATGTTCCGCAGTGAAATGCACTTACCAATACATATTGCCCGAACTTTTTTAACACAAATTTTCCGCCTTGCAACGTGATAGAGCGTGGCGCTGAAAACGACGTTGTCAGGAAGTGATGCACTCCCATTAACTGTCCCGCCAGAGCCAGTCTCTGCGTAAGAGATACCCAAGCCGGATGAAAGTACATAACTGCTTCGGCAGGGTCATCCTCCTCTTTACAACACTTTGCAGTGTCGTAAACAAATACTATCATCATCTCTCTGAAAACGAAGGTTTTGTTCTGAATTCTAGGACAAACTTATCTTATTGTAGTTTTAATCGAATATAAGCCTAGGCCTAGATTTGGATATCAAAACAATTATAATTATAAAGCTAAGCTTATTTGTAGGATATATTGAAACAAAACAGCAAGCTTGTAGACGTGATAAACCATATTACGTAACATTCGTGGGGAGCCTAAATTTACTTTTTGTTTCCAGTTACAAGATTACACACAGCTTACCCAGATCTGATCTGTTTAAATATATTGACAATAATTGCGAAGGTATCTTAAAGTATTTCATTGTAGAAAATTGCACCGGGCAATGCAGAGAACACGTTCCGCAGCTTCCGCAGAATGTTTCAGTTTTGGTGCATGACTGAATCATTCCCGAGCGAATAATCGACCGATTAGGCGGTCCCAGTAACCGATACGGCATCCAGGCGAGATAAGATAAAATTACAAGTCGCATATGTCAATTGTAGCTCGTCAGTACTCCGCAGAGCAGAGCGGCAGCCTATCAAAGCAACCTTGGAGAGGCACACGCTCTACGGGAGATCGCGCGTCGAGACAATTTTGTGGGATTTGAACGCTTAAAAGAAACTCCGCGTTCTCTTTCACGAGTCTCGAGACTCTCGAGGAACCTGCAGAACGTCGTCGTTGCGCAGTTGCGTGCGGTCGCAAGGACAGGGAAAGAGGGAAATAGTAAACAGAGCATCACGTCGTCGCGTGCCCGCAATCGCGAGTGTGCGTGCCCGTGCGTATTCTAATGAGATAAGGCGGCACGATTACGCGCGAGCATACTTCGCCATGGTGATGGTTGATTAATCGTCGTCCCGGTGCAGCGGGCGATCTGTCAACCGGTCTCCTCACTGTCGAGGCCCGCTCTCGTTCTCCCTGACGTACGCTCGTTCTGTCAACGGGAAACGACGTTTCCACACTCGGCACCGTTCCACCTGCTACTAATTGCTAATGCGATCCCGGGCGCTCGGCCGTAGTCCGGTGAAAACGAGACCCCGTAGACCCCGTGGTGTCTGGCCGCGTCGTCGACCGGCGAGAAACGTCGCGTGCCATCGCGTTCTCTTCCTTAACCGTAGATCGTGGACGATCGCACCGCGTGAAGCCGCTCCTCCCGCGCCGCCATACCGATATTGATCTCCCTTAGTGGTTTGTGTGCGTGCACAAATATAGCGGTAACTCTGTGTCCACGCAATTCTTTTCAGTCTTTTCTCACGTTTTTTTCCCTCATATGCAGTGTACATACATACACGAGCATGCATAAATGTTCTATGATGTTTCGCGCGTAACAATTTTATAATAAAAAAAGAAAAGAGACTATAATTTTATTAACGTTACCTCTGCTACCTACACGCGCACGCGTGTTTCAAAATAATAATAATAAAAAATTATACATAATCTTGGTGAAAAAATGAGATTCTATATATTATTTATCAATATTTACCTGCAATAATTGTAGTCATCAACATTGTCATTACAAAAGTATCTTCTGTGGGGTGATCTTATGGTTTCTCATCATAATCCCAGGCAGCCAAGTTATCTGTTACAAATTTTGTCGGCAGAAAGACTATTGCATATTTTTTTTATATTAATAATTGGTTCTAATACAGAGTCTGCCAACTGGCTAACATAATAAGCAGCAGATTGGCGGCAGAAATCGAACACAGGCTGCAGGAACCGTCCAGGTTCTGCGCGGTTCCTGCCGCCAATTTACTCAGGCTCTATATGTGTGGTTTCTGCTACCAATCTGCTGTTTGATTACGTTTTATTTAGCAGACTTCGTTGGCAGAACATAAGTTGAATGCGAACGCAGATGATGTCGAGTTTGCTAAAACATGTTTTATCAAATCTGCAATCTGCCGATATACTGCTATCATTTTGATTACTGGGATATATCGGCTAATTTTATATATCATGACCATAACATGTCAAATATATCATTGTTCGATCATTTGATATATATCTGTACAGTTTATGTTTAGATTATACTTTTTTCTGTCGCGTTTTGCTGAAACTGCCTTGATCTCCGGTTACCTAACAGAAATGCGGTCCTTATCATGGTTGATCTTCAATTTTGAATTACGTTATTTACGCTTTGAAGGAACTTTTTCGGCTACCTTTATACGTCTGATGTTCGTGTTGATGCTAATTTGGGAGATTCCATGAATATCTGCGCAAAAGTACTCTGCGAAAGATATGTTCGGAACGTTCGGAAGAATACTTCGTCATCGACAACCACGTCGGACAATCGATTAGGGTGACTTCGATTGACTTCCGATTAATCGATGATTAAATTATAAAATAATATCTATCTACAATATCTAATAATAAAATTAGTTATTTTGTCAACATGGACAGAATTATTAATTTTTTGTCGTTTTAAAAAGAAAGATTAGATCAGGAGCAACGAATTACATAGCTAGATCTGCATTATGCAATATATGCATTTTGTTAACGTGGATAAAATCATTAACTTTTTATCACTTTTAAAAAGAAAGATTAGATCAGAGGCAATGTATTATTTTTCTAGAAACTTTGCTTCAAGTAATTCTACTGGTTGCATTAATTACCAATCAACTTAATAAGAACAATAGATTTCAAAGTTCATATATATAATTAATAAAAATCGTCAGTAATATCCACTAATTTTCACAATCAAAGTATGAGGCAAAAGCTATAATTTTTAAATATACAGATACTTAAAATTATCTCTCTCATATTTTTGCTATAATTATATATATATTTGCCTTGCGCAAGGAAATATCTGTGGCTCGCTCTATATTCATCCAACAAACACAGAATCAAAGTGTGCTTTGATCCATTACACATTTTTGGGAGCTTTCCAGCAACTGACACAAAAGTCGACACAAGTGTCGGTCTTTGTTACTCATTGCCAAAAAAGAAAGTTAGAACGACGTTTATGTTGACTTGTGTCGCCTGCTGGAAAGCTCCCGTTATTAGTAATACAGCTAAAATATAAACGATAGTTTCCTTTTCATTATCGTTTCATTTAAACAAACTCCTCTGTACTTTTCACTGGCTTTTTATTTTCTCCTTGTTTGGAAATCAAAGAATTCTACAATTGCCTTTCTTTTCCAGATAAACTTTCCTTTTTTTTTCATATCTGTGTGTAGTTGTGTGGTGTTGCGTATATATACATAAGCAGCCAACGCTGCCCGTCCCTTACAATCTAAACGCCTAAATGTGAATCGTCGATTATAAACAATTTCATAGAAAATTTATTTATGTGATTAAAACAACGCATAAGTAAATAGAATCGTAATCGCTAGCTTGTGTGAGCACGAGACGATAAACGAATTTGTACAATTTATTATGCGTGTAATCCTAAAAAATAGTCTTACGGCTATACGATGACACAACTGCTTTCCTTTGCTTTCCCTTTCTTTCACGTCGGATACATTATAAAGAAATAGTAAAGTGGAGTAGCATTTTTTTCGACCGTCTCAAGTGTACTCGTCAGATAGCCAATCGTTTCTCCTTTTTCACGCGACTCGGACCATCGGACGTGATATCACGGTCGCATATTGTATATACATACATAAATAATAGCGTAACATGATGAATGGCGCATGAATTCTGAACCACAACTTACAACTATTGCATGAACTCGAAGTAAACGTGGCGATTTTACGCACGAAATTATCTCTACCTGGAATCCTATATAAATATATATACGTATGCATGTATATACATATGTATATATATTTAGATTTATTATTACACATATGTATTTTCCTGTGTACAGGAAAAGATTCTCAATATACAAAAAATAAACTTGCAGGTTTTTGTCGATATATATCGTAATGCGTAGATTTAAACCTTCACAATCCTGAATTTCACCTATTCAAGCTCATATTTTTTGTTAACTTATGTCGGTGTTAGATACTCTGTCTTCACATTTCTTTTAAAGGCTGATACAATTCATTCGTTGCATAGGAAATGATATACCTCCGCGCGAGAACTCAATATTAAAATGATAAATAATTAAATAAGACCAATCTCTTAGAGACGACTTAAAGTGAACTCGCGCATTATAATTTTACCTCATTGTAGTATTGCTTCCGGAGATGAGATAACTTCGTGACTCAAGGAGAGTCATCATTTACACATCACTTTATATGCTCACAATGGGCATCGCGTCGTTGCAAATTTGCGCCATTTCCTTCTTTCCAATCGAATCTTCCATTTCTTTTCCGTAAAAAATACACAGGCAATGTTATAACGCGAGAAAGAGGCAAATCTGCATTTCGTACGGTTTTGCGGACGCGGTTTCATAATAACGTTGTTCGCGAGTACCAACTACAGTATGGAACTTATTTAAACATTTTCGTGCACATGCGCATGAGACGTAATACAAAACTTTCACTAAACGTTACTTGAACTCTGAAGGGAATCACTTTCGTAAAAGGAGGTTCTTTCACTTGAAGTGTTGCAGGAAGTGTAAAGAGGGTTTAAAGAGCGATTGAAAATGATGCATTGTCATGACTGTAAAGAGTTAAATTGGACGGCTAGTGAGCGTGTTAAAAGAACAAAACGACCTTGTGGTCTGTCAAACCTTCCCCATTTCCACATGTCTAAAAAAGATAACGAATAAAAGGGGGCTTTCAGTAATGAACAGAAAGATAACTATGTTACATAATTATATATTATACTTCAATAACGCAATGGTTAAAAAAGTAAATGTTGTTGAAAAAAACGTGAATTTTGCTATATGGCTTATTTTTTCTTTTTCACGCAATAATAGACGGCAAAACGAAGGTATATCTTCGTAGATAAAAATCAACTTATCCGACACGGCATAAGCGGTAAGTTCTGGTCTAAAATTCACACTTCGTACAGCACAACTGGAACTGAGAACTCAGTAAATTGCAGTGAGGGAGGTGAGAGGGGGAGAGAAAAATGTTCACACAACTATAATAAATAGCGGAAACCGGTGCCTTCTCTACTTTTACAACCTTAAATCTATTCCGAGAGTTTCAGTTTTTTTTTCTACATACTGTACTGGCACAAACTGTTCCGTTTTCTGTTTTCCGTAAAACGCACTGCACTAAATTGATTCATGTGCACTTCCACTTCGATTCGATTCGGTTCCACATATGGCTACATCGGGGTTTTTTTTTTTTTGATTGAATTACTTTCCTTCCGAGAACTTCTCCCTTAGACTTTTAATCTTATGAACGAAGTACGTCTCCAGGGATTCGGCGCATTTGAAAAAAGGCGATTCCTTCGGGTTGTAATACCGACAATTGTCGAATATTTTTGTCATGTCGCCGATGAACTCGCTCAGTTTCTTATAGGACCGGTCATTTATCCTTAATTCAATAGTCTGCAAGTCTAAAACAATGAAATGCAAGTATAATTATATCAGATATATAAACAATTAGATTGTAATTTTAAAAAATGTACATATATATCACGCTCAAAGAAAGAGTTCTGCTTTCATAATCAAAATGATTTATCTAAGAGAAAAATAGATTACTAAAATGATGATAATCATGATACTTACCCATTGGTTCTTTTATCACTTTGTAATAATCTGGCGCTTCATTAGGGTCTACTGGTTCCATAAACGGCCATGCACTTTTATGAGCCTATAATAAACAATTCGCATATTTTGGATATCGTGTGTCTTTATCTCTTTGAATAGAATGTTCAAACTTTAACCGAATAAAGTATTTTCTTATTTTAATATATCGGATAAAATATTATTTTTAGCTCTTCATCTTTATTTTATTTTGATAAATAATAAAAGAGAAGGAATCATAAATAATAAAGAAACTTATTTTAAATGGCAATTTCTAGACATAACTAATTATTTTAGAACCTTTATCAGAGACATTTTCTGCTAGAGACGAAAGAATTAATTTATAAGAATCATCGATATAGTCTAATGAAGATGTTATACCTGTATTTGTTTAATTAATTTCTTTAACAGATCGAGGTCTTTTGCATTGAGGTTCTTCATATTAGCAAAGTTGACAGAAGAATTGCGTTGGCAATTTGGACAGACATATTCATCAATATTGTCGGCCTCTGATTGAAGAATACCAACACATCGGCCATGGAACCAATCTTGGCATTTGTCGCAGCATATGTAAAATCTTTAAAAAAAAATTAACGCATTACTCTAAATGCTCACCATATAATAAAAAAATATAATTATAATTGAAAATATAAAATTGAAAATTAATCATGTAATTATACATAACTTTATGTAGCATTGTACATATATTAAAAACACACATTAACACACACACATGCATAAATGTACTATACTTTTTTTTACTAGATATTTCTATTATTAACACAATTTTTTATCAGATACATAATCCACTTACTGAGATTCGTCATAAGGCTGTTTACATAGGCAATACAATTCTTGTGTATCTCTCGCGTGTCTGCATTCTGTACAAACAAATTCTGACAGAGACTTGCTCATTTCTTCCGTTATGCCCACGCAGTCACCGTGGAACCAATTATTGCATAAGTCACATCCCACATAAAACCTTTAAAGAAAGATTGGTATTTGTACAACTTTATCAACATCTTATAATTGGCATTAAGGTTTAAAGTCTCTTTTTAAATTTAAATATAATATAATTAACTAAAAAATATTGTATGATACTATTGTAGATTCTCTACTTCACTGATCGCGAATCTACCAGCGGTATCGCACAAATAAAATAAAAATCTCACAAGACTGTATTTTTTGATTAAAGTAAAACGTGATACAATCTTAAAACGTAACTTAAAAAAAATACATTGATAAAAATTCGATCAGGCCTCGTATGGTTTTGAACTCTTACTTGGTTTCGTCGTAAGGAGTTCTGCATAAACAATATAGTTTCTCTTTCTTGATGCGAGACGCGGCCGTCGAACCTCCAGGAGGCGTTGTACTGTTACCATGGCCCTTATGCTTTTTCGGCCTGCTACCACCACTTCGACTGGACGGGCTAACCTGTTGTGCCACTTGAGCATTTGCCTTTCGCTTCGCGCTGCCAACTTTTACCTCGTCTTGTTTGTGTCTCTCTGCTTTCGTCCTGGTGGCGAGTTCCGCTGATAGGTCCTTCTGCAAGGATATTTATTGAGAATATTTTACCAGAATTATTTTACAAAAATCCTGACAGTTACAATTCCGAACGTAATTCGATGTAATTCAAGATCTCATCTCCAAATCATTTTAAGTAAAATTGTAATTCTATGTATGGGACATAAGGTTTAAAACTCTCAATTCAAAATTTGGTAGTAAAGTATTTTTTTCGTTTTTTTTTGTTTTAATTATGGCTGCATTCGACAGAGAAAGCTGCTTTGCAACTGTTGTGAAATTCGTAAATTGGTGTATACTCTTAGCTTCGGCCAAAATTAAAAGCATACACCAATCAGATTCACATACAACAGTTGCAAAGCAGTTTTACCCGCTGAACGCAGCCATGTGCCCACATTATTGAGCTAAGCAATATTGCGAGTATTTCGATATTGTATAATTCGATTTGCAATATCCTAAAAGTGATGTTTCGCTAAAGGATGTTAAAAAATAAAGTTACAAATTTCATTGGACAATGTCGCAAGTTAAACTAAACAAATATTTCAGCCCATACAACAGAAACAAAATATGATTGGCTCCAAGTTCAATTCGACAATAGGCCCTTCTTTTTAACTAAACTTCTTGCACGGTTTATCTTTCCTCTTTTTCTTTTTACGTTCGAGAGAAAAAGAGAAAAGATGAACTGTGCAAAAAGTTCAGCTAAATAGAACAGACCTATTGTGAATACTAGGTCATTATTATGTTACATAAAGTTACATAAGATATTTATTCATCTGCTATATTATTTGTAATTACCTGTATATCGATTTGAAGCTCTTTCTCGAGTAAAGCTCTCTTTTTAAGAATATCTTTTTTAAGAAGTTCCTTGTGCCGGAACAATAAAACCTGCATTCGGGAATACACTTGCTGTTTTCTCCGCTGCTCTTGGGTGTCTTTCAATTTTGCGGAGCGGTTCTTAGGTGGTGACTCGTTATCTAATGTCTCCGACAGTTTCGGCATTCTAGAAGTAGTTTTAACATTATTTCAAAATATAGCATATTTTAAGTGCCGCATTGTTAAGATGACCACTGAAGTAATGAACTACTTATAACATAGAACTTTATTTATTAATATAATGTAATTATCATAAACATATCTTTTTATTATCGCCACAGCGTATACAGTTTATCTTAACAGTTTTCAATTTGGTTAAAAAAGAATACAATTGTTCAAAGTTCTCCTAGTTGATTAAAAAAATTTGGTCATATATTATTTCAAACAATATATCTGCTTGTAATTTATTACAAGTAGATAGATAATACAATCACATAGATAATAATCTTTCTAAACGTTGCTTGAAATCTTTCTTTGAAGAAAAGGTATTGAGCAAAAATGAGGACGATAAAAATAGTTATAAAAATATAAAAAAAAGTGTAAATAAAAATATGACAGTAACGATACGTCTATTTCGATATGTCATCTTCGCTGGTAAAAGCTGAATACAGAAGAGACGAACTATGGATTAAAAAGATATCTTTGAT
Source organism: Temnothorax curvispinosus (assembly GCF_003070985.1). Lineage (NCBI taxonomy): Eukaryota > Metazoa > Arthropoda > Insecta > Hymenoptera > Formicidae > Temnothorax > Temnothorax curvispinosus. The sequence continues at coordinate 185,516 of NW_020218527.1, read as the reverse complement.
AGATTTGAGATATTTTGTATGTTAGTAAGCTTAATACACACTTTAAATCTTTATTTCCAAAATCCTACTCTGACTTTCCCCTAATTTTTATGATACAAATTGACTTCGACACCAATACAAACATCGATAAAGAGGAATTAAATACAAATATAAATTATTTATCTACAAGTTTTCTGTATTTCAAAAAATATTACAAAAAATGTGCAAATTAGCCCTTCGTGTGTAACGTCGGGTCACTCGTGCCCTGGCGAAAGTGACTGTCCCCTGTAGCTCGAAGGGAGGAGGGGAGGGCGGGACCAAACTATACTGAAAAAAATTGTATACTACTAAGCTACTAGCTCCCCAAGCGCCGACGGTCTAGTGCGTAAACAGCCGTTGTGAGAGCCAGACGAAATTTTGAAAGTGCACGAGTGACCCGACATTACACGTTACGTTGATTAAAAATAGCAGGTGAGTAAAATGTTTATTTTAATTTGGATGTTTTTTTTACTAAAAATTCATGTTCTTTCATTGGGAATTGATAGATTAATCTTAGTTATCGATAAATAATATGTTTTGACTGTGCACAATAATTTAGCCTCGATATAATTTTTTCATATTTTTGCACTTTTTTATAATTTTGTAATAAATAATTGTGATTGATTACATTTTCATGAATAAAATTGATTAAAAATGAATAAAATGTGTATTTTACTGTAATTTGTACCTATTTACGTACTTTCAAAAAACGTGATTTTGATGCTCAAAACTTAAGCATCCCATTAATTTATACATACTTCTAATATTTTTTTCTTTAAAGTACTATTCTTAAACTTTAATTTCTTTTTATTTTTTTTTTAAATATATTAATTTTTGCCAAAGAATGGTCCATTCTTCACGTTTTTATTTGTTTATATAAATATATTGTTTAAACAAATAAAAAAATCGGCAATATAGCGATTGATCCTTAAAGTAGGATAGTTAATAAGGTAACATGAATTTTTTCAGATTTTTTAAGAACATTTTAAAGTATTTTTTAGGCGTCGGACACGACGAGTGACCCGACGTTACCCGTTACAAGTGCCGAAAAAGACGTTACACACGAAGGGTTAGGAATTTGCACATTGCTTCATCAACATTTTATTCCGCTCACAAAGCTCCTCTTATGAGGAAGCTTGTATTTTATTTGTTGTATAATTATTAATATTTATCAGTTTGGCTTCCTCACAGAGGAAGCTTTATGAGCGAAATAAAGTGTTGATGAAGTAATATACAATTCCTAATTTGCACACTTAAAAATGGTGAGGAAGCAATGTGCAAATTCCTAATTTGCATATTTTTTTTATTTTTATATAACTTTCTTATTCTTCAGTCTTTTTTCTATCTCTATTTCATATATAATTCTTTAAGATTTGGTTGATTAGTTCTTGAGTCACAAACATTTGACATTTCGGGAAATCCGTACATACATAAAACTGGGTCTAATTAACCAAATTTTAAAGAATTATCTATGAAATAAGGATAAAAAAGACCGAAGAAGATAATAGAATTAGAAACAGCCCAATATCTCAAAATTTGCAGTTATAACCACAGACATTTCTTAAAAAATTATGGACCTTTTATCGCGTATAAAGCTCGGTCTAATCAACCAAATCTTAAAGAATTATATATGAAATAGAGAGAAAAGACTGTAGAATATAATAGAATTAGAAATAGCAATATTTCAAAATTTTCGGAAGTTATAGCTATTTCTAAAAACACAGCCATTTCTAAAAAAATTCTTAAGCAGAAATTGATAGACCCCTTTACCAATCCTCGCCAAATTCAATACCAACCTACCTTTAATGATACTCTATCCATAAAAAAAAGATTCAGCTCGATATCTTAAAATTTGCGGAAATTAGAGCAATCACATAGATTTTTTTAAACAGAAATCGGTAACCCCTTTATTATTAGCAATTTTCTAATTCTATTACATCTTTTAATTTCTTTTGCTACTCCCATTTCATATATAATTCTTTAAGATTTGGTTGACTAAATCTTGAATTGTAGATAAATCCTTACATACATATACACACACACACACACACACACACACACATACATTTTTTTAAAATGTGATTTTCCGATGTTTTATAGCGTATTCGGGCGCTTGCACTAGTGCACACTGAGTACGCACTAAGGCTTGTTCTTAATCAATTATTATTATTTACAGATCTTCTTAGTACTTAAATACTTCTTAGTCTGTAAAATGATTTGTACAGCATCCATATAGATATTACAGATTGTTTTATTGGCTAAAAAGTTTTTAAATGTGTATTTAAATGACTTTAAATATAAAAATAGATTATAAACAAGCCTTAGTGCGCACTCAGTGTGCACTAGTGCAAGCGCCCGAATTCGCTAGTAGAACATTCTGAACACATTGGGCGCATTCAGCAGACCAAGCCGCTGAGTAGCAGTCGAACGTGATTGGCTCTTACTTTTAGAACCAACCAATCAACGCAGAGTGTTGATAAGACGAACTCAACAGTTATGTTTGCTGAACGCGACCATTGGCATCGAAAACTAATAGCGAATTCGGGCGCTTGCACTAGTGCACACTGAAGGTGCGTTCGGGAAGACGCTATTAGTGCTATTTGCTTATTTTATCCTTGTTTTACACCTGATGAGCGATAAAGATAGAATGATGCAATAGCGCTAATAGCGCGCTTCCCGAACGCAGCCTGAGTGCGCACTATAAGGCTTGTTTATAATCTATTCTTATATTTAAAGTCATTTAAATACACATTTAAAAACTTTTTAGCCAATAAAACAATCTGTAATATCTATATTATATGGATGCTGTACAAATCATTTTACAGACTAAGAAGTATTTGAGATAATCTGTAAATATAACAATTGTGATTAAGAACAAGCCTTAGTGCGCACTCAATGTGCACTAGTGCAAGCGCCCGAATTCGCTATAAAAAAAAACAATTTTTTCTTCGGTCTTTTCTACCTTTATTTCATATATAATTGTTTAAGATTAGGTTAATTAGACCTAGTTTTATACGCAATTAAAGGTCTATATACGAGGTTTACGAAAACAAATAAAAAATTAACAAAGTAAAAAAGAAAGAGAAGGAATGTTTTAACGTTTTTTGTTTAAAAATGTTTCCAAATACAGTTCGATTCAATATAGTTTTTATACATAAATTGTGGCCTAGATTGCATTCCAAATATAAAATTGTAAATTCTTTTCATTTTTCAAGATAATAATTTACATACATATGACATTTTCTATATTTCTTACATTATTTCTGATTATAATATTGTATGTACAAATAATTATAAAATTTATAAAAGTAAAAAAAATTAGCAGAAAAAAATTAAAAAATGTTAGCAACCATGATTAGTCGTCGCGTTCTAAAAATGAAAGCGAAGCAAATAGATGTTGCCAAACGATGTTAATGGCACAGCGTAATACAGCAACACAACTTCGTTTATTTAAGAAGTAGAAAGAAAGAAGAGCATAGTTTATATATGTATAGAAGTGCATGAATACAGCATTATTTATGTAACAAGGAACTTTCAGGATCTCAACTCATCTCCGATCTGGTCAAGTTTATTACATCTGAAATATTTGCGATTTTTGGTAATTATATATCCTTAATGATCAGTTCCAAAAGAATATCAAAGACGGAAAAAACGAGAGTTGCGCTACTGTATCATATACCATGTTAATAGCTACTTGATCATGCTATTTGATCTGTATTTGTAATCGCTTACTTTGGGGTCGTTTCGCGATTTTCTTGCTTCAGTGCTGGTCTTTTCCTGGGTGTCTCCACCCAATCTTTATCATCTTTGTCGCCGACTCCACCTGACAATTGCGCGTTTATCGGCGTCGTCACCGCTGCTGTTGCTGCTGGAATGTTCGACGATGGCGCCGGCCGTTTGCGCGTCGGCGGCCGCGGCGTCGTTGCCGCGGGCGAATTATGAGTCTGATTGCTAGTCACCGAATTCTCTACGCCACCTTTCATTTGCTTTTCCTGGTAACGTTGTAGTAACAACAATTTCTCCTCTATCTCCGGAGTCAGGTTCTCTTGTTTCAAAGCAGTTTTGATTGCTAAAATCAGAAATAAATAAGAGCGTTTAGAGCAAGAAAATATTCAAGAAGTGTTTCTCGAGTAAGAAATTTTTACAGAAATTTTTGCTATAAAAATTTATATAAAAATCTTTAAACAGATTTCTATAATATTCGTAAAGAAATCAATATTTTTTATATGAGAAATACCTAAGAAAATTTATTTGCATAAAAGAAAATCCTATAGTATAAAAAAAATATTGTTGAAAAAATTTTGTGTAAAGCACACTTTACTTTATAAATGCATTTTGATTTTCTTGCATACTAACTTTGTTGAACATATTCTGGGGTCAATATAAATTTATTCGGCGCCGAGTCGCTTCCTTCTTTCACCGTTTGCGATGATGGTTGCTGTCCGTTAGCTATATTCGCTTTTTGCGTGTCGTTCTCTGTTGCGTTTACCACGCGTCCCACTTGCTGAACGACCACTTTCGGTTTGTCCGCCGATTTTGGCGTTGCCGCTTGTGGAGTTTCTGGAATGGTTTCGGTGGCACTTTGCGGCTCTAATAAAAAACAGATTCATAAAATGTCGCAAAATATTAATAATTATTTTGTCGAAAGTATTGTCGAAAGTATCCTTTCAAAAGAACATGTACCACCAAATATTTGTCATTTCACATTTCTTAAAGAGTAACAAAAGTTGAAAATTTGCGCACCACTGGTAGCCGACGGGGACATTGTAGACTGTTGCTGTTTTGGAGTTGACGATACTGGGGTATTTGTAACTGACGAAGTTTGAGAATTCTGAGATTGCTGTTGCTGATTGTTGGATGATTGGGCTGGTTGAACGGCCAAGTAAATCTTTGTTGGCCCCAAAACGCCTTGCTTACCGGTCGCTGCGTGTGCTGAAATCGATTTAAAACTTGTTTAATTTAATTTATTTTAACACCGTTGTTAACCGTTTTGTCATTGTTTTATATAGAAACTAACGACCGTGACCGGCTATTTTTTTTCATAAAAGTTAATATTTCGGGAACAAACTTTCGTTTATATGCAAGAGATAAAAAAATAAACAAATTACGACAAAATGATGGATAAACACAATTACAAATCCTAATAAAAACTTTATCAGTTTCAACAATTTGGCATGATGATGTAAACTATATCTCCCTAAACACGAGTAAATTTGTCACTGATCAATAACGTGCGGGCAACAAAAGACGAGTTAATGTCTCCGGGCAATATGTTAATATCAATTTACTCCTGGAGGAGTTTATCAATAAATTTATAAATTAATTTTTAAAGACGCTTAAAAACCAACCTTTCAAAAGTTGCTGTTTAACTTGTTGCTGCACCATATTTAATTGCTGCGGCGTGAAATCCGAGCCTTGCAAACCCTGCAGTACAATCCGCGGGCCCTCGGCTGTACTGATAACTTGCGCTGTCACACACTTGATTACTGTGCCAGGTGGTTGCCCTGCTAATAAAGAAGCCTCGATACTGCCCGGAGTTGGAGTCGTGGCGGAACTCTGAGTCGTCGTCACTGACGCGGCGGAAACTGCGGTGGTCGTCGTCGTGCTCGTGTTAGTAGTTGCGACTGATTGCGCAACTATTGAAGTTTGTGTGGCTTGCAAAGCTAGAAGTATAAGTGCACATTCTCAGTAGATATAAAATTTTCGTAAAATATAAAAATAAAACGTACTTTCTTTGAAATGCACATTCTTTAGTGTGAGCTTTTGAGTTAATCTTTTTATTTAAAAAATATACAAATAATTAACCAGAGTAACTAACCTTGTTGTTTATTGGCAGCAACGGGACTTTTCACGATAAAGCCACCATTAGCCGAGTTTACATGCACAATTTGATTGGACGCGTTACGTATTACAACTTGGTTGCCGATCGCAGTCAACTGGGCTTTACCTGACGCCAATTGCTGGACCAGGTTTGCGTTTGTGACCATTATCGGACTGCCGCTTATTACTTGACCACCGGAAGATATTACCTGCAATATTTTTATACAACATATAAATGTAAATAATGTAGATGTAATATATGCATATATTTATTACAATTAACTCTATAAGTTGCAACGCAAGTGAAACTCTATAACATTTAATTTTTCATGTGCTTCTAAATCAATTTTTTTTTTCAATTTTCTAGAATTTATATAAATATTAAGTGATACTCTATTGAACTTAAATATATCGAATTTAATATTTTACTAAATTTTCAGCAATTTCTGTTAGATCACATATATTCGAGAATTACTTTATGATTTGATTCACGTTAACCGGAAGCATCATTACCTGCGCGGTTTGTCCTGTGTTGGTGACCACGATGGCATTCTTCGTTGCTTGAGCAGCTGTGGCGGGTGTCAGAGTCATGGTTGCGGATTTTACGCGTTGAACAGTTTGCACCACCTGAGCTTGTTGCGGCGTTTGCGCTTGTTGTACCGTCGAATTTGCCGTTGCCTTTGCAGTCGGACTGGTCTTAGTCACAGTCGTACTCTCCGTCGCCGTTTTACTAACGGCAGTCACAGTCTTTGCCTAAAATATATCAATTGTAATAAATCAAGTTGTCGCATGAACATTTACGCTTGCGCGCGCTCGTATTGACCGCAATTTAATTTGTTATAGTTTTCTATATACAAGCTTATTATTTATTTTATTCCTTGAGTTTATATCGATTGGTTTCTATTGTATCGATTAATTACACATCTCATTTTTATACGCTCTCTTCTGCAAATTAGAATATTAAAAGTTTTTGAAAAATGTTCTTTTTTTTTAATAAATTACTTTTGGAGTTGTAGATGTTGTCGAATTTGTTTGAGCGCCTTGTGTAGTGCCCACAGTTTGGCTTACATTCAGCACATGCAGTTTTCCATCCGGCATCTGAACCAACTGCTGGCCAGGCAACAACCCGCGCACCTGCAACTTTCCGTCCGGCCCTCTAAGAATTTGCACTCTTTGCTGCACTTGCACTGGTGAAGCAGTGCCTGAAACATATGATTAAAACAATTAAGATAAAATTGTTTAAGAAGAGAATTTATATATTGCGCATCAATCTTTCGAGAACGAAAAAAAAATTTTTATCGTTATCGTTAAGATTATTTTAAATAATAAGTAAACTTACTCGTTGGCGTCACCCTGATCAAGGATTGCTGGTTTACTCCTGGGGTTTGCGGCGTTTTTGGTAAAATACTGGTAGGGCCAGACACAACCTTGGTAGTTCCATCCGCAGCTAAAATGAAGCAATAGATCAGTTTATACAAAGTCGACTTCGTCATATGATCTTCTATGCGCTCGAACATAAGGCTTACATTTCGTCATATAAATACGCCGTGTACCGATGAAAGTTTTGTTTTGCGTAGGAGTCGTTAAGAGAGAAGTCAACTGCGACTTCGTACTATTCGGGTTCGCTGGAATCGCGACTTTCGAAACCAATTTGACGGTGCCATCTGGAAGTAACATAATCTCTTTTAATATAATTCTTGTCCTAGTCTGCGTTGTTTTAACGAAGATCAAATATATATCGCTGTATACTGTGCACACTTTTTTTTCTTAGTTTTATCATATATGGTTTTGTCTTAGCTTACCGTGAGAGGAATTGGCTGTAACTTTGACGAGTTGGGTAGCAGGCGACGAGTTCGTGGACTGATTTTTGTAAGTCTCTAGAGCACGCTTCTGCTGATGAGCCGCCCGCTGTATACGCAACTGCTGTTCCATCTTTTCCTTAATCTCTTCCGGTGTCGCTTTACCGCTTACAAGCTGGTCGCCAGTTAGACCAGTCGTGCCAGCAGTGGCGACGGTGGTGACGGCTTTATTGCCGCCGCTAACGACCACTGATTGCGGTGCTCCTGAGCGACTCCTAGTAATAATCTGCGCATTAGCCTTCTCTAACCTGGAGACAGGACAGACACACCAAGCGGAGGGTTAGTTCCCAGTGAAAGAAAGCAAGCGGTTAAAGGTTTAGCGGTCAAATCCACGCTTAGGATATTCATCCTCGGCGTAAATTACAAAAGCGTAAACAGAGACATGTTTCACAATTAGCACAATTTGTTGTCCTCGAATCGAGAGATATATGCAAGGTAAAACATGCATTTTCAATTTTGTAAGATTTGTGATAAACTTAGAGTAATTTAGAGTAACACAGCGGGAGATCATATTATTATAAAGAATCTGTCGTAAATCTGGATAAAAATTCGATCTTTTAACTCTACCGCTCTTCTATATAATAATAATAAATAAACTTATAATTTCCAAATTTAATAAAATCTTTTTTTAGTACAATTAAAAATTTCAGAGTATTCGTCAAAATTATTCCGATTAAATTAGTTCGACGTTTCTACTAAGAGTAATATAAGAATCGTTAACGTCTAACATTCCTCAGCTGAAACTTTAGCAAGCTCAATGAAATCGGTCAACGGCATAGCAATTGTGAGATAAGAAGAATGTTTCAGAGAAAATTTCAACAAACGCGTTAAACATACAAAATAACATGCAAATATTTCGTTGTCACACACATGTTGGACCAATCTATACCTGTCGCCGTATTGTTTGATCTCCCATAGTTCCAACTTGTCCTCGTCGACCCATTCTTCAGTGACTTGTGGTTCGGTGCTCTGTGGAGATTCAGGACGTTTTCTTTTTCTCAGACCGCTCCTTATAGACGTTACCTCTGCAAAATTTTTGTACATGACGTCAATATGACTTTAAAAGAAGTTATAACTTAATATATAACAATAATAAACTGTTAGCTAAATTATAAGTTTTGCACGATTGGGAATTTATATAATATGTTATCTTCTATACAAACCTCTGACTTGTTTCGGAAGTTCGAGTGGTATAACGACCTTCCTACGTAGATACTGAGCTCTGTCGAGAAACTGCCCGACGTGCCGATGCTTCAATATCTCCAGTGACATGATCTCCGTGTCAGTTGTGATCTGATTCTTGCCGTCGGTGGACAACGGCTTGGCTGCCATGTCGTCCCATCTGAGACATGCCCAGAGTATTCTCAGCTGAATCGCAGCAGCGGCTAGCGACTTTAAACCAACCGTTCTGTACAGCCAGCAAGTCTTGAACAAGGGTCTGGGACACGGATACGGCCACACCGACAAATTTGCCTTGGCTTGATGATGAAACCCTTGCACGGGTATCTTACCACCGACGCGGGATAATTTCCTCAATTCGTGCTGAGGAAGTATTAATATGCTGCGCTGCTTGTTCTTCGTACAGAAGGTCGAGCAGAGTGGATACTTAACTGGCGTGCGTTTTTTCTTACGATCGGCCATCGTAAACGCCACCTTCTTCAAATATACCTTACCCTCCGTCGCCGTCGTCGTATATATCCGTTCAGTCCCATCGGCGTGCAATTCTTTGACGAATGTACTTCGCTGTACTGTCCTTCCTCTACGGTTCACGATCATCACTGTCTTCGCACCACTCTTATTTGTCGTTGTGGTCGTAGTTTTCGAAGAGACGGTCATAGAATTACGATTAACGGCAGCATGCTCCTGTGTTACGCCGTCCGCATTCTTCACTGTCTGCTGAGTCGTAATAGTTGTGGTGGTTGTAACGACGTTACTCGTTGTGACGGTAGTCACGCTACTATTCTCCGTAAGCTCATTCTCGAGCTTGATCTTCTTTGGAGGGGAAACGTCGTTCTTTGTCTTAGTCACATTCGTCGCCACTGCTTCCTCGTTGCAGCGAGTTGCTGACGCCACTGCCGATTCCAAATCACGTCTGATCGCATCCTTTGACTCGTCCGAGGTTTCCGTTTTTACGGAAGCCGCTGCGACCTGTGGCGAAGACAACGAGGAAGAGGACTGATTGTTGTTCAGAATGCTTGCCTTGCGTACCAACGCGAGCAGCTCGCGCTTCAGCCGCGTCTTTCGCATGCACAAAGGCGAATAACAGGTGTCGGTACTCGGAGTGATGATCTGCGTGGTATTAATTTGCACGACATTGTTTTTGTTGGCGTTATTCATGTTACAATAGCGCGAGTAACAGCTGTCGTTCTTGCAGAGCTTCATTACAGTCGCGTATTGTAAGCGCACCTGCTGGATGCGCTTGCTAATCACCGACAGCATTTCTTTTGCGGATGCAGAGGCGGCTGTTACTGCCGTTTTGGTCACTTGCTTTGGTTGCTTGACGACAGGCGACGACAAAAGACCTTGCAGAGAGGCGTCCCCGCCACCGCCACCGCCACCGCCACCGCCAACAGCGTCGCTATTATCCGTATCGTTTTCTTCGTGATTTTCCATATCAACCTCTGAGGAGTCGCCATCCCCACCTTTCTGCTTTGACGTCTGATTCGCTTCTTTCGTCTTTACCTGCAAAATTTAATTTACAAACTGTAAAGATACAAAATATGTTATAATATATAATTTATAATATTAAAATTTTTTTCATTGTCGGAGTGATATAGATTTGCATAAAACGACTGCCAAATGATATAATTACACTTATTATTTAATGAATACATATACTCACAGATTGCAATAACTTTCTTTCTTCCAAAAACTTCAAGTGTGATCTGCGAGGCAGGAAATCGTCGATTCTCGTCTTTTTCGCAACTTTTGGATAATGCAATCTTCCAGGACTGGTTAGTGCCTTGTTGATGTCGATCTCTTCAAACTGAGTAATCGGAGTAAAAACTTTTTCGATTTTCATGCCAGCTAAAACTAAAGAGATTTTCTATTTAGTGTTTTGTTACAAATAAAAGTCCATTTAAATTCATCGAATTCGCTACATACATGACAGATTCATCTTCGTTTCTTGTTTGACAGATTGGGATTCCGGTTTTACCGATGGAGAAGGACCAACACCGTTCGTCTCGCCGTCGGTCGTAGACTCTTTTTTTATCTTTTCCGTATTATGTTCCTGTTTTATCGCATCGCTTTCTACACCTTCTTCTTTGATTTCTTGTTTCACAATACCATTCTCCGTCTTACTCGGACAGTACTCCTTGATGAGGAATTCATAAGTGGGCGGGTCAAGCGCGAGGACTTTCAAGCCACCCTGATCCTTGATCTGTACCATAATTTTCTGTGGACCGGCGCGTAAGCCCATTTTCGTCATATCCGAGAATCGGTGACGGCGTCTAGCCGATACCCAAAGCCAACCGCCTTGGCCATGCACCCGATATTCCTCACCCTTCTGCTTCCACACCTGATGCTTCAGGCCGAGTGTGTATTTGACAAAATTGTAGAGTCGATTTCGCTCTTCTTCGTCCTCCTTCTCCTTTTTTTCCTTCTTATCCTGGCGTTTTTTCTCCTCGCGCTCAAGTGCGGTCACCCGTTGCAGTTTTACATGGCCGAGCTGGTCGTGCCATACGCTCGCGAATACAACAGATTTGATGCACGCCTGCAGGACAATGAGAGTGCGCGCAAAGTCTCGCGGATTCACACACGCTCCCACCGCTGCGGTCCATGGTTTGCGCAGCAGTGGCCAGTTGGTGTGCATGAATGACGCCTGAATATTGCTTTCAAGCTGCAGAATCGTTTGGCGTAAGGTACTAACCAACAGAGCACGGGTACCCGTTAAACTGCCCACCCACTTGAATTCCGATGCTTGCGTGAGCGAGAACTTGTGCGACAAGTGACGTTTCTTATCGCGTTCCTCGTTTCTCTGAGTCTTATTTAGCGCAATGGGATTGGTGGTATAATGATTGACGTACGACTTAAAGTTGTTGTCCATGCCCAATTTGAACAAGTGTGTGCCAGATGCAATTTGATGTGCCTTCTGACGCGTTACTCTAGTATTGCCATCGCTTTCGGAATCCTTTATAGCCTTGTCTAGCTTCTCTTGCTCCTCCTTCGACAACGGTGCCATACTCCGTCTCTTTATATCGTCCATGTTAAAGGTTCGCGGTTGCAACGATCCAGTTTTCGATCTTGTCACGATAGTATGCTTTTTGCCTGAAACAAAAAAAAAAGATTGTAAACGTGACACGAATAAAATGCTACGAGTACATATAGAAAAGTTCAATTGTTTTATAGAAGCCTAATATTTGTCCTGCAAGAAATGTTTTCTTTTAATATGAAGGAAGCAATTTCTTTAACACACAAAGCTCAATATTACAAAATTCTATTGTAAAGCCTTATACCATCTTTCCCAACTTTCTCCTCCCCTTCTAACGTCTCTTCCTCAACATCTTCAGACGATGACGTAGAGGCACTAGTTTTCGTATTTTTGTTCGTATTCGTCGCGGTCGACGGCGCTTCGGCGTCAACCTCGACAGTTTCGCCGACCACCTCAGGTACCTGTGTAACTGGAGTCGACTCATTACTGGATAATTTTGCTCCATTTGTACCCTGTTCCATTACTGCTGTACGTTCATTGAGAGCATCTGCATTCTCATGCATCTTGCGTATCATTTCCTCTGCTTCCTGTCTCTGCTTTTCCTTCTTCTCCTCCTCTTCTTTCTCTTGTTTCTCTTGTCGCTCTTTTTGCATCTTTTGTATAAGATCTACAAAATATTTAAAAAATTATTTTTTAATTTTATTTAGTAATAATTTTTTAAAAATATTTTTTTAAATACATATCTATATAAACTTTGTTATGCCGCCGTTGATTGAAAGAGATTAAAAAATTAATCGTTAATTAACGAAGATTGATCTTACTGTTTTCTATTTCCAGGTATGATTTCTTGTTTCCTTTGAATTGATTAGTGATGGTCTCTGTAAGCTCCATTTGACGGACTATTTCCTCCTTGTAATCCGACAATTCGCGATAAAGCGCTATTTCCATTTCATTTTGATCTAACACAAGCATCAGCTCTTCTAATTGCAAAGGTAAACTGTAATACCACACCTCGCCGTCTTCGCTCTCACTAGAAAATGAAACCACAATAAAAAAATTAAAAATTACGTACGTATATATGTAAAATCGGAGCTTGTTTTTTAGTCTCTTGCCATTTCAGACTTGTTGCATATTTCGCAGATTTATAATTTCCTTTATTTTCTTATTTTCTTATATATAAATTTTATAAAATAAAATAAAAATTTTCTTGCTTTAATATTTGCTATATAAGCTACATAAAAAAATAATCAAAATTTTGTAAAATCTCAATTAGACATGCAGATACATTAAAATATGTCTTACACAAAAACTCTTCTTGCAAGAAACCAATATTTTCTGCCGTGTCTGTCAAATCCTAAATGCTCTTGTCTACACAGCGACCCATTCTTTTCGACATCGGGAATACAATCCACGACACCCGTCACTTTGTGAGCTTTACATGTACTACATTGCCAATCCTCAGTAGGAACATCGACCAGAGGCGGTTCTACACATTCTAAATGAAATACAGCTGGGCAAGTCTCGCAACACAACAGATCTCCTAGTCGATGGCAAACTCTGCAGTGATCGTCATAATGCATGGTTCCTGCAAAACATAGATATTGTCCATTCCATATTCTCTCTTGATAAATTTTGAGTATCTTTTTACCATTACAAGATATTAGATTTAACTGAAATAAGTTTGAACTAGCTTCAAGATTCCCAAGATTTTACGAGCAAAAAAAATAAATGTTTTTAAATTATCAAGAGACACGGTAGTGTCTTGCGCAAAGTACGCGCGGAGCGAAACACTACAGGGTATATTTACGCGAAGACACGGATTTGCATAAAATTTTACGTAAAGAAATTGTTATAAAATATAAAATCGCACAAATAAATAGCGTTCCTATAACAAACATATTTTTAAAATATATAATTCTAAATAATTTATATAAAACGTATACTCTTATAAAATGTATAAATTAGACTAAACTAAAAAATAGTTTATAAAAAATAAATTTCTAAAATAGAGAAACCAAATCGTTTGCAAATAATAATTTATAAATTGTTAAAAACATTCAAATCAGATTTATTAAATAAATAAAAATTATATCTTAGTAGACACGTATTTAAAACCTAAAACATTCAGTTTATGTTTAGTTTTATATTTAATTTGAACAATTGACTAAAAATATTAAAATAAGCAACTATATGGCCGGTATTCATAGTCGGATCTTATTTCAAAACCGTCTTAAGTAATGTTGCTAATACGGTCATTTCATTGGCTGAACGGAGTCTTAAGACTGCCTTTGACCGGACTTAAGACGATCTTTAATATAAGATCAGACTATGAATACCGCCCTATCAGCATGGACACAGTAAACTTTTTCCTTGCTGATTTTCAATAATTATGCTACATTAGATCTGTATACAAAAAAGCATGTACTTAAGATATAACATACGTGAAATGCATTTTATTGTACCTTCATGCAATAGATCTTCTCTCACGGGGTTTGTGATTAAAAATTGATCTGTTAAAAACTGTAGGACCTTGATTCTATCCTCGATGGCAGTAAAAGGATATTCAGTGGTGGCTAATATCTGTAAAATGTTCTGATCGAAACTCTTATCGCTCTCCACGTACGAACGCAACACCTCTGGCCACGTCATAGAGTCCACGAAATACAGGCTAACGTTCACCGAATCCTTTTGGTCCAATGGACCGAAATGGGTCTGCTGCGAGTCCTCCTCTCGCAGCAGTGCCTTGATCAGCATAATGTGAATCTCCGCAAGCAAATTGGTTTGATCGTCGCACATGAGGGCGGCGCAAAAGTCCTCGAATCTGAAGCAGGAGAGGCGTACCAGGGTGCGAAAATGCCTGAGTACCTCGTAGATGGAGAGCAATGGCATGACCAGTTCTTTAGGGACCAACAGATCGTCCGAGGATTTGGGTAACACTAACGGGGGCAGTTCTCTGTTCTGCAGCCATAACGGCTCCGGACTGGGCGGCCGCTGTTGGGCGAGCAGGGCTTTTCTGGGAGTGCCACTGGTGGTGCTGTAGCTGGACAGTGAGAAGTCGCTGTCACTTGACGGATCGGGTTCCTCCATGCTCTCCGAGGTATCCATGTCGCTCGGCATTGGCTCCTCCTCCGGCTCGCTTTTCTCGCTGGACTCGTCACCAAAGTCGGAGCCATAATGATACTCGGAGTCATGGTAGTCCACGTTGGGATTGTAGCCGCGACGCTGATAGGCACCACCTGTAGCTCCGGCGTGGCCGCCCTTGCGGGAGTGCCGTTCGCGGCTGTTCCGCGACTTACGCTGATTCCTGGTGCTGCGCTTGCTGCTCTCCTCGCTCTCGACCGACGGCGACGTCGGCCGGGACGCCGTCGGCGTGCTCGGCTGTGAGCCCGGCGTCTCGGCGCCACCGCTGCCTAGCGCCGTCCTGTTCTGCAGATACTTGGGCTTCTTCATCAGGTGATACTGAAACTTCTTCGGCCGTTCCATCACCACGGACTTGGGTGGGCGCCCCCGCCTCTTCGAACCCCTGCCCGTCATTATTGTCGTGCGTCGCCGTGGTCCTCCCGATCGTGATCGTCGTCGTCGTCGTTGCCGCCGGCACCGGCGCCGTCAACCTCGTTTCGGAATGCGAGGGGACTGGGGCCTACCGACCGGACCTACCTTGCTTGTTCAGCCTTTCCCTCCTCCCGCTCACCTCGTCAGCCACCTCTTTTCGTCTCTCTCTCTCTCTCCACTTCTCTCCTCTCCTCTCCCTGGTCTCCTCGCCTCCTCACTCAGCACGTGGCGCGCGTGCTCGCACGCTTGTAAACAAACACAAGTGACATCGCCGCGGCAACGAGCAGGATCCGTCCATGATGTCCGATGCACTCTGATCTTTGCGCCATTTCTCACGGGCCCACGGTCGGTTTCGCGCGATCACGTGACCAAACACAATCACCGCCGCCGCCGCCGCCGCCGCCGCCGCGACGCGATGCCCTCGCGGCGATGCACACCATCCGCCGTCGCCGCTTTCCGTCACACCCGTATGCCCGTCGTACCTCCTCGTACGACGCGTCGTGCGTCCCGCGAAAAAAACCACTCGCCAAATTTGAGATAGCGAAATCGGCGACGCGAATTACGCCAGAAGGGGGTCTCTAGCTGCGCGCTGTGGTAGTGGTGGTGGTGGTGGTGGACGGTAGGTCGACAGTGGTGGCGGCAGCGTCGTCGTCGTCGCTGAATGGCGGAGCGGCGCGTGATAGCGGCGCTGCGATTGGCTCATCGGGCCGCCGCCATGTCGGCCGTTCGGGATCAGCTACGATGAAAAAGACGATCGTCCGTGGCCAATGGCGCGTCCCGTTCGATCCCGACGGTCCCGGAGTCCCACGGGACGTTCTCGGAAACGCCAATGACACGCGTCGGGCTTTAATAGCGATCGCGCGTCGCGCGACTGCAGAAAAAAGCTCGATTCCGCCGAGACGCTCGCGAGCTCCAATCGCCTGCACCGTACCTTCCTGCCGCTAGGTTCCTGTCAGATCGACGTCCGCGGTAGATGGCGGCACGCGCGCGTTCGAAAAAAAAAAAACGCAATTCTAACCGCAATCCCGTGGCGCGGGGCGATGCGCGGCAGAGACGCGGGCACGGACGCGGACGCGACGGCAGAATCGTCGATCGCGAGCAGAGAACGGAGAAACGCGATCCGCTCTTCCTCCTCGTACGCGATCACTCCAAGGTGGACACGAGTCCGGATCTCGGATGCGCGCTCGCTTGGACTCGTTGCCAGAGGACACTACCGACGACGCGACGCCGCCATTTTGCACGTTTCCTCGATCGATAACCTCCTGCGTCTCAACGATTGCTGCCTTTCGCGAAACTGCATTTTCGCAGATCAGAGAGATCTCAGGATCTCGCGATTATTTTGCTCCGATTCTTTTTTTACGCTCGCTCGCTCGCGAAGCCCGCTCGCGCGAACTGCAGCGAGTTTTCTAATCAATCACCTTCGTCGCGCCATCTACCTTGGAGATTCGAGAATTCCTCAAGCGACGCCGCCGGACGGCGGGATTGAGGTTACCGGCGGAGCGCCGGCGCTCGCGCGCGCCACCTGGCGCAACCGCGTCGTCGACCGTGACGCCGCGCGCGGCAACGTGGCGTCGCGAGGCGCGAGGGCACGCGAGAGTGCGCGGATTGTTTTCATTGCGAGCATGGTAGAAATACAAGGGTATGCTCATACCGTGTCAGACCACTGCGCATTCCCACCACTTTT